>NC_071265.1:7955000-8050000 GCF_023375685.1 Ictalurus furcatus | reverse complement strand
CTGCATAGAAGAATTTCTTTGATCAGACATGATTAAAATATGTTTACAATGTAATCCATCAGGTCCAATCAGAAGTTAGACTAATCAGAGTGATAAGAAATGATTTAATCCATCAAAGGCCTAATAATGACTTTGAATAAAATAGTGTGTTAAGATGGGGTCGGGAGTCTCTTTGCAAACCAACTCGGCTGTTGTTACTATTGTAATAAATCAAAAACCTCGAGACTGTTTTTTGCTGAAGAAGATTCCACGACAGCTGGAGTTCAGATGAAACACGCAGATTAAATAAAGGATTTTTATTTTGTTTTTAACAACTGAATCATTACTTCCATGTGCATTAAGCATGGAGGAACCAGGAACACACACACACACACACACACACACACACACACACACACACACACACACACACTGAATGTGTTGTTACAAGAAGGCAGTGTGCTCAGTGTTTAATGATGATCTTATCTTTTTATTAGAGTGCAGATGAATCACTTTTAAGTTTTAAGGGCTGAAACATTACAGGTGCTTGTTTGCTTGCTTGTATGTTTTTATTCTATTTATTACATGCAAAAATATTACATTAGTATCTACACATCATTAATGGTGTAAAATAAAGTTGACTTTTAATTCAATTCTCTCTCCTGCTCACTTTCTCTGAATGTCTCCCTCACTGTCTTTCTAACTTTCATCCCATCTCTGTCAGTTAATCTCAGGCAGTGTCTCTCTGTCTCTCTCACTCTCCCTTATTCTCTGAATGTCTCCCTCGCTGTCTTTTTATCTTTCATCCTACCTCTATCAGTTCATCTCAGGCTGTGTCTCTCTATCTCTCTGACTCACCCTTTTCTGTGAATGTCCCAAAACCACTTTCTGTTTCTCACTTTGGTAAAGCTTTACTGTTTTAGTCATCTCTCTGTCTCTGTTCCCTCCACTCTTTAGTCCCCTTGTCTTTGTCCAGATCTGCCTCTCTCATTCTGTTTTTTTTTTTTGCAATTCTTTATTCCTTTCCCTTTCTCTGTCTCCCACTTTCTGTTGTCACCTTGCCTCATTGTTGTTGGATCTCTCTCAGTCTATTTCACATGCTCTCTGTCCCTGCCCCCCCCCCCCCCCCGTCTTTTCTCTTGCTCTCTCAATTAAATTCTGTTTATTTCAAAGTAACTTTATTGCCATGTTTGTTTACAGTAAAATATTGCCAAAGCAACAGGAAATCAGTCAGAACAACAATTTAAACAAAGAAAAGAAAAAAGAAAATGCTAAAACTAAAATTACCAGGAACATGACACATAGTGGTGGCGTCAGATACAAATGCAATCAATTAATTAACGACAAACAAAACATACCAAGTCAAAAAAAAAAAGAGTCATAACCTGAGCAAGACAATCCTGATGGGAGTATGGGAGTAGTCTCTTCCAGGATGCCCCCACCTGCATCCACAGGGCCGTTGTTTTGCGTTGGGTGAGGGGCCAACTTCACGCAGGTGGGCTACCTGTATGGTTTGATGAGGATGAAAATGATGTAAATCAAATGCGATGACCTCCACAGTCACCAGATCTCAACCCAGTTAAACACCTATGGAGAAATTGGAGTGGCGTGTTAGACAGTGGTCTCCAACAAACCACCAACTTAGGAAATATCTTTTAGAAAGACCGTGTTCATCCCTCCCAGAGACTTTGTAGAATCAATAACAGGTTGTTTGACTCAACACCTTACCAAAACACTGTGTGTTATTTTTGTCCTTTAATTTAACACCTATCTGTAATTGTGCTTGCCGTGATTGTCAGCACTAAGCACTGTGTTCAATATGTGTGCTAAAAGAGGCAGCTTTGGGTCAGTCACTGGTTTGAATCTGGCTGGAAGGAAAGCCAGCTTTTAGGGCTGGTAGTAATTCAGTGGTTCAGACATTGGATTTCTGCTCGGAAGCACACATGTTCAAACCCCTGCACCACCAAGCTGCCACTGCTGGGCCCTGAAGCAAGGTCCTTAACCCCAACTACTCGGTTGTAAACATGAGATAATGTAAGTCACTTTGAATAAAGGTGTCTGCCAAAATGTCATAAATAATGATGGAGTTTTATAAGCCCTTATTATCCAAGTCCTTGGATAAACGTCTGCAGACATTGCAATGTGAAGTGGGTTTGCCAATGTTTCTTCATGAACATGTGCATTAAGGTGTTTAATCGTACAGCTCATTGGTCAGAGCAGTGTGTTGAGAAGGGACAGGACCCTGGACAGCAGCCAGACAACAGGTGATGTTACTGCGCATCATTTCATTCATTACGTTAAGTCAGAGACCCATGAATACCGTCACACTGTAGGTCACACACAGGCTAACTATTCTTGTAACTATTCTTGATATATATATATATATATATATATATATATACATCCTATATATATATATCCTATATATATATGTCATCTTGTGTGTGTGTATATATATATATATATATATATATATATATATATATATATATATATATATATATATATATATATATAGCTTGTTCTCACACTCTTGTTTCTCTCTCTTGTCTCTTTCTCACACTAATTCACATTCCTAGCATTCATTTGAACTAAAAATACATAGTCTCATAGTCTTGGTTGTGTCCAAAAAAGGATACTACGCTATAGAGAATCATCATAGGCCTACTACAGATTGCCAGATGTCTCACACCTCCAGGTTCGGGGGTTCGATTCCCACCGTGGCCCTGTGTGTGCGGTTTGCATGTTCTCCCCGTGCTGCGGGGGTTTCCTCCGGGTGCTCCGGTTTCCTCCCCCAGTCCAAAGACATGCATGGTAGGCTGATTGGCATGTCCAAAGTGTCCGTAGTGTATGAGTGGGTGTGTGAATGTGTATGTGAGTGTGCCCTGCGATGGATTGCCACCCTGTCCACGGGCACCCTTGTGCCCGATGCACCAGGATAGGCTCCAGGTTCCCCCATGACCCTGAAAAGGATAAGCGGTATAGAAGATGGATGGATGGATGGATGGAGATTTGTCAGAGTGCAGCCTCGTAAAAATACAGACTCTGAGGATTTGGCGTTGATTGTGAAGTAAAAGAGCAAAAAACATTCGTCTTTCAGTGATCATCTTTCAAAGTGCACAGGAAAGAGATTTTGGCAATTTCTTTTAGAAATAGGCAACAAATTCATTCTTGGCTATGGAGCTGGAGTTGGTGAAGTTATCCATCTGGTTCAAATTCCTTGGTGTTCACCTGACAGAGAACCGCACCTGGTCCCTCAACACCAGCTCCATAGCCAAGAAGCCCAGTAGCATCTCTACTTTCTGTGAAGGCTGAAAAAGCCCATCTCCCATCCCTCATCCTCACCACATTCTACAGAGGAACTATTGAGAGCATCCTGAGTAGCTGCATCACTGCCTGGTTTGGAAATTGCACCTTATCGGTTCACAAGACCCTGCCAAGGATAGTGAGGACAGCTTAGAAGATCACTTGGGTCTCACTTCCCTCCAGCATAGACATTTACACCACACACTGCATCTGCAAAGCCACCACCATTGTGGATGACCCCACACAACCCCTCACACAAACTTTTCACCCACCTGCCATCTGGAAAATGAAACTGAAGATGAAGCTGAAAATGAATGAATGTTTTTTGCTGATCTTACAAATCGGCTATTTATGTCATGTAACATATGTCATGTAATTTCTAAAACTATTGCCAGTTAGGTGACATTCAAAATTGACATAATTACCACTGATTTATTCGAAACCATTACCTGCATGTTATGGTGGTGACAACAGACTTCATAGTAAGAAGTCAATAATAAACTATAACCAATGAAAAATGTATGGAAGAAACACATCTGTAGATATCCGAACACAGAAGTTTAGATAACTAGTAATCTGATTTTTCCCTTCTGAAGGAAACATAGCATATTTTAAGTCCCTCTTGCAGCAGAATATTCACCACAGTGCTGCAATTCACTGAGAAGCCATTTTTAGCATCATTTGTGAAGATGCAGTGAGTATCAGGGGCAGAGTTTGCCTTTTATGGTTCGGTGAAAGCTAAATAAATGCAATATAATTGTTGCTACCACTGCAAAAAGGGAAAACAAAATATTTTCTATCTAAGTTATTTTATTATCATAGGCTATAGCAAACTCAAATTAGCTGGAAAAGTCACATTTATACTACACACTTGCATACGGATTCCAAAACCATTTTTTCTACAATACATCTTTACAAATTTCTCAGTGTAATTGTTTCACATCATACTGTTATCTCTCTCTGGACAAAGAGAAAGACAAAGAGCAGGCAGTATACGCATAACACTCCTCAATGACAGTCAAGTGCAGGTTCATTTTAAAATTAGCTAACATGCATTTTTGCTGTGTTAATAGCTAGGTAACAACAATCCTAAATCTGAAACTGATATTTTTCTCTAAGGGTATGTGAGAATCTATCTGTCTCTTTTTTAGGATCTTAATCTGTGTCACTTATTCTCTTTCCTCCTACACAGTAGCTGCTGATGAGTCAGTCTCCTGCAGTTGCAGTCTGCAAGAGAGAAAGGAAGTCATGCTATATTCAGGCAGGAGTAAATTTATTCCTTATAACATATCATCAAGTATACCACTCCTTCATTTGATATTTTTACTGCTCTCTTGATCTACTACATGAGGCACTCTGTCAGCTCCAAATGTCAACAAAACTAACAACCCAAATTGGTTCTTACACTTTTGTCCATACAATCCAATACATAAACCTACTGCTGTAAACTCTCATTCTGCAGAGATTACACTCAAAGAGAACGGCTTCTTCAACATGTTTTAGTTAGATGAACATGGCTGGGTTATTTTTTGGGGGCTTTACTTGGATGATTCACTATTTAAAAATGTAAAAACATTTCAAACTAATTTTTTTAATTCTCTAGATTTAACCATTTTGGGGTGCTTTAAAGGAAACTTGCCCATTTATGCCCAAGTTCTTGCCCATTTTCTGAAAAAAATATTTTGAAGGGTTAATGTAAAAGAAAGACTTTTGTAGAACAGTAACAAAACAACATTATAAAATCCAATGTCCAATAAATAATTGAATTTATTATTAATAAAATATTTGCAAAAACAATTCTTCCGCCATGCAGTGTAGTCTGGTAGTAAGCTTTGGTTGCTAAATAACATAACATACCAAGATTAGGGCATTCTATTGACAAAACAATGGCTTACGTGTAATGATTTTATTGTTTAAAACCTGGTGGATTAATACAGCATTCAGTGCTTGGGATGCTGTCACAGGTATTTTGAGGATTTTACAACAGGTCAACTTTTAGAACCAAAACTTGTTTATAATGTGAGGACTTTCCTCTATTCCACTTCCAAATTATGTCCTTAAATATATAGAGAAAAAACTGTTCTTCAAGGGTTCCTCAAGAGTTCTTTGAAAAGTTTATGGTTCTTTACCGGCTAAAAAGGTTCGAATTTAAACCCTCTCTGTTAAGGAGACATTCTGTTGTAGGATACTCTGTAAATTATTCTCCCAGAGGGACAACAAAAGCACCCTTAAGGGTTCTGTGCCTCATACAGGTCTGTGGGAGATTCAGTAACATTATATATAAAATGCTCTACAACCCTAAAATCACTGTCAACTGATTCTCAACATGTCAGATGATGTTTAACTCTCTTCCAAAAGGTATTTTTAATAAAATGTATCTATAGTGTATATGGACTGAAATAGAATTTGTGATAGGACTCAGAATGAGTTGATAGTCCATATATTATCTACTAGACATGAAGATGTATAAACTGGATAATCCAAATAAAGTGAAAGAAAGAAAGAAAGACATCAATAATCATAAATTGTTGACCTATTGTGTAAAATTATTAATATGCAGGGTGTTAACAATCTGCATATGTTTTGGTCTGTTTTTAGAGTTTTCACATCAGACTACATTGATGTTACATGTTACTGATAACATTATTTTAGAAGCACAAATTTCACGTTAAAAATCATTTGCTTGTTAATCTGTAAGCTTTCTGATTATCTGAATATTGCAACCAAGTATGTCAGATCAGATTTCGAGCTGTTTACATTTTTCCCGTCTTTAGCAGATGCTGTAGCACTGGTTGTTCCGAAAGTTGTCATCTTTATTTCTGTTCATCTTTATCATAAAACTGACTGCACCCACAATAACAAGTCATATTCCTAAGTCTTCCCGTAAGTTAAATTTGTTTACCTCACCTCTACAAGGCTATAATGTGATGTTCCCTGACACAAAAGGATTTGAGATTATCCTCTCATATCCTCAGAGTGTGCCCCACTACAAATTACAGTAACATACTTTCTTTTCTCAGTCTCTTCACCTCAACAGAGCCTGACTCTATTCTCGCCTCTTCGCCGACCGCTTGCACTCATATATCTGCCTGTTTATATTGCTGCTTTCAGTCATTTGCTTTTTTTTTTCATTTTCTCTCCATATTTCTCACCTTCTATGACTCTCTCTTCAGCTTTCCTCCACTCTGCTCCAGGCACAGATGTTAAAATTCTGTCTAAAATGCAGCTCTGACATGTCACCATCACTAATTGATGCCTCAGTGAAATAAGGAAAGGATACAGCATGAGTGCTGCATATGGTTGCCACAGTAACGGGTCTATTAGGAGGAAGGAAACAGCAGTGAGGGGGCAATAAGTATTCCAGTGTAGAGACTGATGGAGTGTGTGGTGAGAGAGCGGAGATAATTGGGGTGGAAGTTAGGAAATATTTCAAAGGCATAAGTCTGCCCTTAAGCTATTAAAAGACAACCCATTAAAAGACAAAGCCCAACCTTTCATATTCAATACATTACCTCTTAGATTCTGTTCAGTTCATTTTAAACTTTTGTTCAGGTCTGTTCAGACCATTTTACTTTTTTTTTTCAAATATTATTGGGCTTGGCCTGGTTTCTCTAATGAACATGAAACAGTGAAAAAAAAAAAAGTTTAAAATCATATTTAGATTACAGACATTCTGCGTAAGGTGTAAAGGTGCTATACATTATTATTATTTATTACATTATTATTTCAGGCATTTTTGTATTATCCCCTAGTTTCTATTAAACATATCTTAAGAAATCAGAAATTTCACTGAGACCCCATTAGACTTCATTATATAACATTCATAAAGCTGAGCAATGGCTTTATACTAGTTTATCAGCAAGCCAAGAGTTAAAATTAGCCTATACTGGTAAAACAGCTAACTAATAGCATGCTCTACAAAATGAGAGGCATTGTACATGTATGAAATCATACTGATGCATGAGTGGCACGTTATCCAAGCCATGTTGAATTAGTGTTATGTTTACTAGTATATTCACTTCAGTTGTGTCTAAAACCACATACTGAGATACTGTATAGTATGTGAAATTAGTGTGAAAGAAGTGGGCACTTCATATAATATGCTATTTAGTGTGTGGTTACCATCAGCCAATCGATCTGAGTTATTCAAACGCAATTCATGTAATGCACTGTGTGTTTATTTCAGCAATACACCAATAATATTGCACTGACCAATCACAACCACGGGCCAATCACAGCCCACTTGCCAATCACAGCCATGGGCCAATGACAGTCCACTGACCAATCACAGCCATGGGCCAATCACAGCCCACTTGCCAATCACAGCCATGTTCCAATGACAGTCCACTGACCAATCACAGTCATAGGTACCAATCACCCACCCGTACAGGCACATTTTTCCCTTTATTCATATCGTAATAAAATGTTTCAACTAAGTCCATATTTTGCATAGTTTGTATGGATAAAATGATATTTAAAACTACTTAAGATATTAATAAATAAAATAATGTATAAAATAATAAAAATCTATGATATATTCAAGATTTATGACCCATGAATACATGCGTGAGAAAAATGAAGCACTGCAGTAGTCAACAGAATTCCAGAATAAAAAACCCATCTTTTAGCATGAACAAATATTGTATAAGTAAATGTCTATACATGAATAACACAGCTTTTTTTGTTTGTTTGTTTTAGGAACCAGCTTTCCAACCAAATATGATTCACTGCAGTGAATTAATTCATGGTACATGTATTTGACAGAGTTCGGATTGAAATAATATATTTAAAAATAAAATATTTATGCTAATAATTGGCAATTTTACATTTTAGGGAAGAATAATAAAAAAAAAGAATAATTAGGGAAAATTTCCAAAAATCTGAAAATTGACAACTGTAAAAGCAGCCTTGTTGCCTTAGTGACAAACTTGTCATTTGTTTTTAATTAGTAGTGAACATATGACACTTTACGTTGATAATACACACTATGATGATTTTCATATAATGCATGATGCCATACATCTGAAGGTGTGTGAAAATGGGCTGGTGGCTGTGGTTCACTCAGATCGTGTGTTCTGGCTCTTAACAGCCTTTCAGTCCTCATCAGGGTATTTCAGTGGCTCTCACTGTTTTGAAGTCTACTCACAAACCAAATGGATTTGGAATCAACTCTTCATTTCTGTTACCAGGGTCACCAGAGAGAGCGAGAGAGAGAGCGAGAGAGAGAGCGAGAGAGAGAGAGAGAGAGAGAGAGAGAGAGAGAGAGACTCAAAGGGCTCCACATCTCTTTTCTTTTGTTTCTTTTGCTTCATTCCCTACTCAAGTGCCTGAATCCCACACTTTAACAATAACTGTAAAGACTTGTAAATTGACTCATTAGATATGAAAATATCTAGTGTTTGCCTTTCCAGAGTCTTCCGCCCCTGAATTTACTTACAAGCATTAGCAATACCAACTTAACCCAATTATTTTTGCTGAGTTTCTATTCATGTCCATTATAAAGGCACATGAATAACTATAGTTAATGTACAGAGTAAACACAATCAGTGTCACACGATGAACTGGAGTGTCAATCCTTAGTCTTTTTATTCCACTGAGCTCAAAGCCTCATTGAACTGATATATGTTTATATGGACAGCTACTGCTTAAGGTAAAAAATGCAAATATAACTCGCTTCATTGCTTGCTCAAACGATTGCTGTTGCCTTGGAAACTGAGCGTGCCTTTGAGTTGGGCTGTGGAGAAAAGAAAAACACAACATGGTGCTGGAGACCTGGAAAAACAAAAGGAGATTTATATGGTGGTTTTGAGACATTTCAAGCAGAGAGGAACAACGAAATAGAGAAACAACAGTTTGTCAAAACTGAAAGTTTTTTATTATTATTATTATGTAGATGGCACTTGAGAAAGATCTCTGCAGTACTCTGGTGCTGACATTACTTTAACCCTCTTGGCCTAGAGCCATGAGTCAGACACAGAAAGACAAAGACATCCTCAATAATAGATGCCATTCTTTAATTACAAAATAATGTTTTAATATTTAAAATAATAAATATTGTAAGTATTACTTTGTCACTTGTTCACTCATAAGAACTTGCATCAGTATATTTCTCAGAAATAAGTTATACCCATTATAGTATGTATACCTTTTCATACAGTCACTTTATTATTGTTTTTGGTAATATGTCCATGTGAAATTTTGCCATTTGGAAATTTTGTAAGAAGTGAAGCATCTAATAAGAGATGCTATATATATTGTTAGAATGAAAGAAAGATAGAATGAAATGCTTTGCTTTATCAATGATTGAAAACAATAACTGTATCCTGGGTAAATACTAAAATCCCTACATACTGTATAGATCATGTGGAATTCTGGACATTTTGTGGTATTTGGGGGTAAAATATTACAGCTTAGGTAGTGCTACTTGTAATATTATACTTGCAAATCCTTCAAAATATATATATATATACATACAGTATCTCACAAAAGTGAGTGCACCCCTCACATTTTTGTAAATATTTGATTATATCTTTTCATGTGACAACACTGAAGAAATGAAACTTTGCTACAATGTAAAGTAATGAGTGTACAGCTTGTGTAACAGTGTAAATTTGCTGTCCCCTCAAAATAACTCAACACACAGCTATTAATGTCTAAACTTCTGGCAACAAAAGTGAGTACACCCCTAAGTGAAAATGTCCAAATTGGGCCCAAAGTGTCAATATTTTGTGTGGCCACCATTATTTTCCAGCACTGCCTTAACCCTCTTGGGCATGGAGTTCACCAGAGCTTCACAGGTTGCCACTGGAGTCCTCTTCCACTCCTCCATTACGACATCACGTAGCTGGTGGAGATTAGATACCTTGTGCTCCTCCACCTTCCGTTTGAGGATGCCCCACAGATGCTCAATATGGTTTAGTCCATCACCTTCACCCTCAGCTTCTTTAGCAAGGCAATGGTCGTATTGGAGGTGTGTTTGGGGTCGTTATCATGGTGGAATACTGCCCTGTGGCCCAGTCTCTGAAGGGAGGGGATCATGCTCTGCTTCAGTATGTCACAGTACATGTTGGCATTCATGGTTCCCTCAATGAACTGTAGCTCCCCAGTGCCGGCAGCACTCATGCAGCCCCAGACCATGACACTCCCACCACCATGCTTGACTGTAGGCAAGACACTTGTCTTTGTACTCCTCACCTGGTTGCCACCACACACGCTTGACACCATCTGAACCAAATAAGTTCATCTTGGTCTCATCAGACCACAGGACATGGTTCCAGTAATCCATGTCCTTAGTCTGCTTGTCGTCAGCAAACTGTTCGTGGACTTTCTTGTGCATCATCTTTAGAAGAGGCTTCCTTCTGGGACGACAGCCATGCAGACCAATTTGATGCAGTGTGCGGCGTGTGGTCTGAGCACTGACAGGCTGACCCCCCACCCCTTCAACCTCTGCAGCAATGCTGGCAGCACTCATACGTCTATTTCCCAAAGACAACCTCTGGATATGACGCTAAGCATGTGCACTCAACTTCTTTGGTCGACCATGGCGAGGCCTGTTCTGAGTGGAACCTGTCCTGTTAAACCGTTGTATGCTCTTGGCTACCGTGCTGCAGCTCAGTGTCAGGGTCTTGGCAATCTTCTTTTAGCCTAGGCCATCTTTATGTAGAGCAACAATTCTTTTTTACAGATCCTCAGAGAGTTCTTTGCCATGAGGTGCCATGTTGAACTTCCAGTGACCAGTATGAGGGCGTGTGAGAGCGATGACACCAAATTTAACATTTGCTCCCCTGCTCCCCATTCACACCTGAGACCTCGTAACACTAACAAGTCACATGACACCGGGGAGGGAAAATGGCTAATTGGGCCCAATTTGGACATTTTCACTTAGGGGTGTACTCACTTTTGTTTCCAATGGTTTAGACATTAATGGCTGTGTGTTGAGTTATTTTGAGGGGACAGCAAATTTACACTGTTACACAAGCTGTACACTCACTACTTTACATTGTAGCAAAGTGTCATTTCTTCAGTGTTGTCACATGAAAAGATATAATCAAATATTTACAAAAATGTGAGGGGTGTACTCACTTTTGTGAGATACTGTATATATTTTTAAAGGGAAACGTCACTTTTCCATCTTTATGTAGAGCAACAATTCTTTTTTACAGATCCTCAGAGAGTTCTTTGCCATGAGGTGCCATGTTGAACTTCCAGTGACCAGTATGAGAGCGTGTGAGAGCGATGACACCAAATTTAACATTTGCTCCCCTGCTCCCCATTCACACCTGAGACCTCGTAACACTAACAAGTCACATGACACCGGGGAGGGAAAATGGCTAATTGGGCCCAATTTGGACATTTTCACTTAGGGGTGTACTCACTTTTGTTTCCAATGGTTTAGACATTAATGGCTGTGTGTTGAGTTATTTTGAGGGGACAGCAAATTTGCACTGTTACACAAGCTGTACACTCACTACTTTACATTGTAGCAAAGTGTCATTTCTTCAGTGTTGTCACATGAAAAGATATAATCAAATATTTACAAAAATGTGAGGGGTGTACTCACTTTTGTGAGATACTGTATATATTTTTAAAGGGAAACGTCACCTAATTTCCTTGTTAACATCCAGACCTTTAACATTCCTTTAAAAAAAACTGCAGAGAGAAATAAAGAGGAATTGCTGTGGAGAGAAACTCTCAGTTTGTGGCTTCACAACAGGAAGCAGTCTAAAATGGTGTAATCCATCAGTGTGAAAAACTTTCATCAATCTGAGCGCTGAAGATAGCAACTCTCTCTTTTTATATTGCTTTGTTTTCTCTCCTTGACAGAGATGCCAGTTTTCTCTCTGTGGCTTACGAGCTGTTCAACTCAATGATCTCTACATGAGGTCGGTCGCTCGCGCTCGCTCGCTCTCGCTCTCGCTCTCTCTCTCTCTCGCTCTCTCTCTCTCTCTCTCTCTCTCTCTCTCCCCACTCCACTCCATTCTACTCAATTAGGACTCAGAGCAGCGCTATCACCATAGTGACCAAGCCACCAACATGGCAGGGTTTTTCAAAGGCTGTAGTTTGAGTTTGAGACCCCCTGTATGTGTACTGTTGTGTGAATTCATGTGTAAAAAGAAAAACAAAATGTAAATAAAAAAACATAATTTATAATAGTTTATAATGAACTTAGTGAAAGGAAATCCATGCCACTGCTTTTTCCATCATATCTACTGTAAGAGGCTGAACAACAACAAAGCAAAGTTATAAAGAGCAGATGTTCTTTACTCAGATAAACAGGCCAAGCTCCGAAGGAATATCCAAGTTTAAGAGGCTGAGCTATGATAATTATGAGTCCTGCTGTCACGATTCAGAATTTAGAGGCGGATGCAATTGCAGAATATGAGTGAAATATTTAATAAAGTAACAAACAAATCACAACGCAAGACTTACATGGATCAACGATGAGCATAACGTGATACATGGGGATAGAACAAACAATACATGGCAACAGTGCAGTGCTGAATGTGACTATATATACACACACCAGTGCTAATGAGCTAAACGTGAAATAGGTGAAATAGTGTGTCCTTCCTCACAGAGCTGGATTGAGGACGCTTGATGTGTTCACTGAAGTTCAGATATTGGTCAGTATCTTCTACACCGAAGAGAGATGGCATGATATCCCCAGCCTGGCTTGAGCGTGGAGTGACAGCCACTGCGCAGTCTGCTGGGGGGAACGAAGTCCAAGGCGGAGCCCAAGGGGAGTGTGACATTCACCATTAAGCTAGAGGGGGAAGCGGCACTCTCCGTGAAATCAGAGGGGGCAGCGAAGTTCTCCGTGAGGCCAGATGGGGGAGTGAAGTTCTCCACAAGGCCAGAGGGGGGAGCGATGCTCTCTGTGAGGCCAGAGGAGGAAGCAATGACCTCTGTGGAGTAGGAAGGGGGAGCGTGATACAGGGCAAAGCAAGGAAAAGGAGCGATGTCTTCAGCAGAGCATGGAGGAAGAATGACGTCCTCAGCAGAGCAGGATGGCAGAGCGACATCCTCAGTGGGGTGGGAAGGCGGAGTGATGTCTGAAAAGGAGCCTGGCTTAGTGACGTTCAAGGCAGAGCAGGGAAGAATAGCTGAGCTCTTGGCTGCACTGGGATGTGGAACAATGTCCTCAGCTGAACAGGAAGACTGAGCAGAGTCCTCAGCTGAACAAGGATACTGAGCAGCATCCTCAGTCGAGTAGGGAGGCTGAACAATGTTCTCCGTTGACTCGACAGGCTGAAGGAGATCCACATTAGGGGAGGGAGGGTGGGAGCTGGTTTCCACCTGGCTGGAAGGCTCCTTCTCAATATACGCCCTGATGGATTACATCATGTCGAGCCATTCCCGATTAGCCTTGATCATGGAGAATCTCCCTTCCTTCTCCCACCGTGGTTTTTCTCTTTCAAAAAGGGCCTGTTGCACACTGAAAAAATCTGCTGCATCCACTGATTCGGTCTTGCGTTCTTTCACAATTCAGAATTTAGAGGCGGATGCGATTGCAGAATATAAGTGAAACATTTAATAAAGTAACAAACAAAGCACAAGACAAGACTTCCATGGCTCAAAGGCGAGAATAACTAGATACATGGGGACAGAACAAACCATGCAAGACAACAGTGTGGTGCTGAACATGACAATATATACACACCGGTGCTAATGAGCTAAATGTGAAACAGGTGAATGAGACATGTGACATGGTGCAGTGGCTGATGGGAAATTTAGTTTCTAGTCCTTTTCTGATATTACATGACACTTGCGCCTCCTTCTTTGTACTATTGAGAATAAAAGAAAAAATTACAGGGCAGATAGGCTGTGAGCATTACAACCAGGTTATTTTAGTTCAGACCATTCAATTAGGCATCTGCACATACAAATTTCTTTAGGATAGCCACATTTAATTGTATAGTAGAGAGTCCAATATTGTCTAAATCAGCTCAAATTTCATGCAAATAATATATGGGACAATGAGATACCAAATAATGGTCACTAAATGGTTCTCTTGTCTCATGAAAATGGACTATTTAATGGATAGACAGAGCTTAAGTAAACCTAGTTCAGTCTCTGTTATAGATATCTCCATCTAAAATTAGATACATTATATGGTCAAATGTTTGAGGACACCAGACCATCACACCCATATGTGGGCCTTTCTCCAAACTGTTGCCACAAAGTTGGAAGCACACCGTTGTATAGCATGTCTTTGTATGCTGTAACACTAACCTCACTGGAACTAAGAGGCCCAAACATGTTTCAGCATGACAATGCATACACAAAATGAGCTCCATTAAGACATGGTTTGCCAAAGTTGGAGTGGAAGAATTCGAGTGTTCTAAACTGAGCCCTGACCTCAACCACACTTAACACCTTTGGGATTACTGGAACAATGACTGCACCCCAGGCCTCCTCACCCAACATCAGTGCCTGACCTCACTTATGCTCTTGGGGCTGAATGAGCACAAATCCAACAGCTACGCTCCAAAATATATTGTAAAGCCTTCCCAGAAGATGGAGGTTATTATAACAGCAAAGGGGGAATAAATCTGTAATGTGATGTTCCAATAAGGGTGTGATGGTCAGGTGTCCACAAACTTTAGGCCATAAAGTGTACATCCCAAATATATGTGCAATTTGGAGTTGTCTTACACTAATGCCTTGGTAAAAGATGGCAATGTGTCTCACTATGTCTAAAATAAAATTCTATCAATAGTGGAGACTTATGAAGTCCACCTACCTAAGCCGCGCTCAGTTTATCAATTAAATCACGTGCATTTTTATGATATGTTGTGCACATTATAAACCAGTGTTTATGAGAGGAACATAGTCAAATAATCAGTTAAGTATGTCCTCTGGATCTGCCTGATTCATCCTGATGCTCTGCACTTGTGACTCACATTCTGCTGTTGCAGATGGTCCCACATGGACACCTTAAAGATCTGTACTTCCCAAAAACATGTCTATGACTCATGGACGTTTAGTGGATAATCTTACTGGGATACAACAGACTTGTATAATATGTCGCTCTTATTAGAAAGGCTCTCCTTATCCAAGGACTTTTATTGACACAAATGCATGTCCATTTGTAGTCTAAGTGTAAGTCCATTAATGTATAAATGCTATAGAAATAATTCAGAGCTTGCAAATGTTACCCTCACAAGTGTGACAGTAGAGAATCTAAACATCTAGCTGCTTGAGAAGCCAACAGCTGCAGAACTGAGTATCCAGCAACTTACTCCAAGCAATTGTAGAATAGCTGGAAGAGGAACATAAGAAACAACAAGTAAATATGGTTCGATTTCCACTTGCTAATTGAGCTGAGGATAGCTCCTGAAAGTAAAGCTCTCTCTCCCGGTTCCTCAGCACCCACATGATGAATCGTCA
This sequence comes from Ictalurus furcatus, assembly GCF_023375685.1. Lineage (NCBI taxonomy): Eukaryota > Metazoa > Chordata > Actinopteri > Siluriformes > Ictaluridae > Ictalurus > Ictalurus furcatus. Next base: position 8,034,325 of record NC_071265.1, on the reverse strand, counting down.
GAAACAGGAGGTGAGGCCTACAGTCTGACTCGGTGTCATTTAGAAGACCATAGCGCTGAAAAACCTGAACTGAGTGCAGGATAACAATGATATATTGACCTAAATTTAATTTCAATACTATGTGTACTGCATCATTTAATATTAAACATGGCTTAACAAATCAGTGATTATAAAAACTTTCCTCTGACAAATATTTCATTTTCTGAAATCCCAGCTAACAATCTTAGTCTTGCAGAATGTTTTTTGAATGTTATTGTACTAGGAGCATTTGTTCCATTGCTCTGAGACAGTTTTTACAACAAATGTAAATGTTCTCGTTAAAATTTTAGCCAGTGCTCACCTACAAATGTCACACAGTCTTCTGATCCACGTTCTTCGTAGGCAGATGTGAAACCTGATGTGGTCTTCTGCTGTTGTAGCCCATCCACCTCAAGTTTTGGCTTGCTGTGTTTTCTAGGATGCTTTTCTGCTCACCACAGTTGTAAAGAGTGGTTACCATAGAGTTAATGTAGCCTTCCTGTCTTGAACTAATCTGGCCATTCTCCTCTGATGTCTCTCATCAACAAGGCATTTCCACCTGCAGAACTGTATGTTCTTTGTTTTTCACACCAGTCTGTGTAAACTCTAGATTGTTGTTTACCAATATCCCAGGAGATCAGCAGTTTCTAAAAATACTGAAAGCAGTACATTTGGCACCAATAACTACTGTATGTCACAGTTATCAAGATCACATTTTTTCCACATTCTGATGTTTGATGTGAACATTAACTGAAGCTTTTGACCTGTGTCTACAGTGTAATATCACTGTACCACCGATATTACATTTGTAAATATACTCACTGGCCGTGTTAATAGGCCAATCGAATCAACCAATCATGTGGCAGTAGCATCATGCTAAATCATGTAGATACAGGTCAAGAGCTTCAATTAATGTTCATAGCAAACATCAGAAGGGGGGGTGATCTTAATAACTGGCACCCCAGGAATGGCACCCCAATCATGAAATCGTCCCAAACTACAATTTAATCCAATGTCAAGCTTCATATTTGTTGGTGTAACACAGGCATAGCTGCATTTTGCTGTGGGTCTGGTCATATTGAATTGTTTAGTTGTTGTTCATCAACCCGACAGAGATTATGGCACTTTATTGTCTATAGTGTGCTTGAGGGTGAAGGATGTTAATCTTCTCCATGTGAATACCTCTTATACTTTAGATCAGTGGTCACCAACCCTGTTCCTGGAGACTTTATCTCCATCCATAATCGTGCCCTCCTGAGGTTGAGGAAGAGGGTTGGTAACCATTGATTTAGATATACATTTCTGATTATAAAAATTAAAGAAAATGAAAAAGGCCTCTGGAACAAACTAATACAGTGCTATGGTGAACCCCTGTGACCTTCCAAACAGGCTGGATGTTTTCAATCAGCCATTATTCCTGCTTTAATCATTTCTCCTGTTCAAACTTCAACATACTTCAACATCATACAAAAACATTTCTACATAAGTAGGACGATGGAGCAATTTGACTGAAGTTGAAGATTTCAACAGTGGCTAGACTGGAAATTTTATTAATATTCTGTATGTACAGTTGTGCTCATATATTTACATACCCCTTGTAGAATCTGCAAAATGTTAATATTTTTTTAAATAAAAGGGATCATTAAAATTGCATTTTGTTTTTTATTTAGATCTGCCCTAAATAAACTATTTCACATACCAGATGTTTACATATAGTCCACAAGACACATTAATAACTGAATTTAAACTAATTTACAATAATAACTGAATTTACACTAACACTAGTTCAAAAGTTTACATACACTTGTTTCTTAATACTGTGTGTCGTTACCAGGATGATCAATGACTACTTTTATGTTTTATGATTATGAGTCCCTTATTTGTCCTAAGCAGTTAAACTGCTCAATGTTCTTCAGAAAAATCCTGTACATTCTTTGCTTTTCCAGCATCTTCTGCATATTTGACCCATTTCTAACAGCAGCTGTATGATGTTGAGATCCGTTTCACACTGAGGACAACTGAGGGACTCGTACACAACTATTACAAAAGGTGCAAACATTCGCTGATGCTCAATAAGGCAACACGATACATTAAGAGCCTGGGGGTGTACATTTTGAACAGGATGATTGGTGTATTATTGTTATTATTTCATCTTCTGGGAAACATGTAAATATCTTATGTGGCTTCTGAAGGGCAGTACTAAATGAAAATAATAAGATCTTTAAACAAAATAATAACAGTTAGGGTTGAAGGGTTCAGAAACCTGGTTGTATTCTGTGCTGGGAATAAAACACGGAAATTCCCAGAGGTATCAGACCACTGAATCCAGACTACAACAAAAAAAAGCTGCCCTGGGACCCTCTCCAAGACTGTCTCATAATAAAGTCTGTTCACAGGAACAGAGGCATATTTATTCCTGCCTGAACATTGGGGTAATGAGAGAAATCAAAAATAACAAGAAAAATGCCAGAATAAAGAAGAACACAAAGGGAAAAGAAATGTGATAGAATAATCATATCAGATACACACAGAAATGAAAGATGGAATAGAAAGCCTAATATAGTTAGAAAGCCTACTAATATAAAAGCCTAATTAATGTAGCATGATTAAAAAATAAAGATGTTCCTTTACTGACTCTTGACACCCTTCTCCTGGTTATCAGATTTACACAGGTTATCAGATTATATCACTTTGAGTTTTCTCTTTTATTTTTTTTTATTTTTTTTTTTTTGAGACCTAATGACATTAATCATGAAATGAATGTACAAGATGTAAGGTAATTGGAAGGGGTAAGGCAAAGGGTAAGGTTTAGGATACTTTTTTTCACTTTTTCTTTTACCAAATGGAATCATCTCATTGCATCCCTCTTGAAATATAGCCATGCTAATAGGATCAAATAAATCTCTGCTCATTCCATTTCTCTTCTTCAGCTTTTTCCATGTGTGTTCTTTGTGTTTTGTGATCGTCATCATCAGAGAGCCACTGACATTTGTGTTGGTGTACTTAATTTAAATGATACTGATGGTGACCTTTTGTAGGCGTCTGACTCTATCTTTATGCAGTGGAAACATGAGGAGAAGCAGTTAAGTCAATATTTTACTGGGCATGAACTTAAAAACTAGGCATCATTGTTTTCACCTGTTCCTTGTTAAGGTCACATTAGAACTGCCCTATGTCTGTCCTAATGTAACCTGTTTGTGTATTAAGTCTGTGTATTAAGAACGCTAACCCTTTTTGTAAACTGCACATGTTTCCTTGAAGTCTGTCTCAGTTTGACAAGACAATGAATTGAATGTACTGACAGAAACCTACAGATTTCCTCTGAAGTTAGTTATGAGAATTAGATATGGTCAAACATGTTTTCCTTTATAGAGTCTTGTAAGTCCAAAGGAATAACACACACACACACACACACACACACACACACAGGCATGTGAGTCTTGAAATAATTGCATAGTTCTCTATGTGATGCTCCATATCCTGTACACATGGACCTTTAATTATACTTGACAACAGTCATGCAGTAGCCAAGACCTTTTTCCTCCTCCTGTTCGGCCCCTGATGTGGGAACAGCACTACTGAATTAAACTCAAAGAGACTTGGGTCATTTACTACCTAACTGCTGATTGGTTTGTGCAATATGGAGGTATGGTAGACATGTTTTTGTATGCACAATACGTATTCATGTATGTGTCTACCTATAGCTTAAATTGTTCAGATGAAAGTTTTAACCATCCAATTAGTGAGTCTCAGTAGAAGCATCATTAAATTTAACTGGACGTATTATTAATGCATCAGTCAGGCAAAGCACAGAATACCCAACGTGAATGCAATACATAATACATAATACAAATTTTTCATATAGATTGAGTAAAAAATACAGTTACTGCAAAATATCAAAATAGGTTCTTGGGTTAAATGAGCAGAATCTAGCCAATTTGAGACTTTAAACCAAAGTAAACAAATAAAAGTCATACCATAAATAACAAGCCTATGCTAGATCATCTGAATGCTAGTCAAAGATGTGCAGTTTTCTGAATTGACAGTGAACATGACTGACATGACTTCACCTGATTGGTTGGATGTTGGTGGGCAACATTTTTTTGTTAATAGTAAACATTATTTGAATAGTCCACTGTAGACACTTAGTCAGTCAACAAATCTTCTGCTGTGATCATAAAGACTGCTCTGTGCTCACCCCAGTACTCTTATTCACAATCTGATCATCCCTCTTTCAAGGTTTCTTAAGGTTTCTTTCAAGGTTTCTTCCTCATGTCATTTCAAGGATTGTACATCTTTATTTCTGTAAAGCTGCTTTGTGACAATGTCTGTAGTTAAAAATGCTATACAATTAACATTGACTTGAATCTGCACACTTTAAAAAAAAAACTCTTAAATGAATATATAAACCTAATTCTACACAATTCTGCAAAATATGTTAACAGTGTATGGTCGTTGATGTTTAATAGATATTCTATACATACTCTATGGATCAGGGGTGTCCAATCTTATCCGGAAAGGGCCGGTGTGGGTGCAGGTTTTCATTCCAACCAAGCAGATTCCCTGCCTGAGTCTATTGAAAGCCAAGATCAACTGATGAAACAGGTGGAATCAGGCATGGCTCCTGCTTGGTTGGAATGAAAACCTGCACTCACACTGGCCCACTGCGGATAAGATTGGACACCCCTGCTATAGATGTTTGCTGTAGATGTTGTCAATGTTTTCTTTTTTCCCCTTTCACTTTATTCAAATAATACAGTTTATGATTATTAATCTTTAGTACTTTGCACTTTCCTGTTATTTATTGTCCTCCAGGTCAACTGGGCAAGTTCAACGAAAAGAGTTTGACATGCTACTGTCCACCATCCCGGATGACGGAACTCCTATCGTGGTCTCTCCCCTCACCCCCTCACTATCTCCACCTCCTATCTCCTTTCATCGCAATCTTTGCTCCCTTATCCCCTCACATTTCTCCTCTATTGTCATAACCTCACTTCCCTCTGATAGCCACCTCTCCTCACTGGACTTAAACGCCGCAACTGACATGCTATGTTCCACTCTAACATTTTCTCTTGACAGCATCTGCCCCCTAACCTCCAGGCCAGCTCGCACATCACTCCCTAGCCCTTGTCTCTCAGAAGGTCCGCATAACAACCAGGCCAAGTTAAGGGCAGCTGAAAGGAAATGGTGTAAATCTTAGTAGTGCCTACTCAGCGTGGCTCAAGGTCCCTTTCCAGAACCTTCAAATTAACTGTCCCTCAGTGGTGGAATGAATTTCCAACCTCAAACCGGACCGCAGAATCTGTCACTATTTTCAAAAAACAGCTAAAGGCCCATCTCTTCCGTGAGCACTTAACTAACCGCTAAAATGCCAACCCCACATTTAAAATTTATATCATTTAAAAAATAAAAAATAAAAACTTACTCTGGCTCTTACACCTCTACTCTGCGCACTTTGCTTCTCTAGAACTCAATTATAAATCTTGCATGGTAACACTACAATATTGTTCTCCGCTTGATATATCGCTTTGCTTGTATTTCCTCAGTTGTAAGTCACTTTGGATAAAAGCGTCTGCTAAATGAATAAATGTAAATGTAAATGTAGTAGACAATCTATAAACTATAAAACATTCCTAGTCTTGAACCAAATTTCAAACTCAGATCATGTGAATTCTATTATTTGATTGGAAAATTATTTGACATGGTATTGAAAAACAGTTGATTAACTGCTTTATGACTGTTTTCTAGATTGCAAAGTGTCTAACAATCCAGTATTAAACATTTGTATTTAATGTCTCTGTCATACGTACATAATGATCACAAAATCCACTTTACCATTTGTGCATTGAGGAATCTGGCATAAATAGAGTGCTGCTGTGCTGAAATCACGAATGCACTGTGGCAGCACAATGCCAGTGATTAAAGGCTGATAAAGGCTGTGATTTCTGCATGGTCATGAGCTGGAGCTCTGATTGTGTGTAGCTATTGTGTGCTGTACCTGGATGTCGACCGGAGGACAAATTTTAACATGCCAAAATACTGGTGTTTAAAATGTATTACAATTGTTATAAAATCTCCTCTGTTTCCCATTGTCTTAGTAACTGTAATAGTAATAGTAATTATTTTTCGAAGCTCCTCAAAGATCTCAATTATACTGAGTGAAATATCTTAATTATATACAGCTCTATAATTACAGTTGTATTTTCTTTCCCCATTAAGACTTTTTTCTTTACAGTAATTCAAGTAAATATGAAAATTTAATTTGCGTAGGCTGAAATATTAACAATAACACACATATCTACCCTCAAGATGAAAATGCTTTTATTAGAAACACTATGCTGTTTTTGTAGTGAACATTTGAAAGACCATGTTATTACCGGCCTGCTGGAGTGATTCTGAAACACCTTGCTAGAGGAAAAGCTCCCAATGCACTTAAAGGCATATAATGCCAATGTTATGCCACCGCCAGCATAAGGCACTGCGGCCCAGCATATAAATGGACACATGACCCCAGGTGTCCATGCTTTAGTTTGATTATGTTGACTATTTAAACTCTTCGATGACTGCACACTTCGCGCAGTATTATGGTTTGTAACCAAAGGTCTCATGTGTTTGCGTTTATGTTTGTGTACGGTAGCAAATGCGGTAGCATGCTAAGTGGTCTTGTTTCATGCCCTGCTCTAGTTTCAGGCCACAATACCAGTTTCTCCTTGTCCTGTGGAAGACCGCGTTTCCTGTGTTTGTTTGTTTGCTGTTAATAAAGACTTTGATCTGCACTTGCAACCGCTTCCAGTCCCGTTCTGTGACAGAATACTGCGCCCCTAACGCCGAAGCAGCAGATCAACATGAGCACCGAGTTCAAGAAGTTGGGCAGATCGTTCTGGGAAGAGAGTAAGCGTATCGACGAAAGACTTGCTCAGATCGACCGCCAGCTAATGCAACGAGGGCTGCTGCAGCAAGCCGGCCCATGCGCCACGTCGCCATCCGCGCAAGTTCCCACGCCCCCGCTGCCGGAGAGCTATGCGGCGCCATGCGGCCAGCAAAGTGTTGTATATAAAATATACATGAAATAAACACGAGGGAGACCTCGTATGAGTAATATGTAATCTTATTGAGAATTCACTGGGCTGGTGGACTGTATGAACGGATGTTCACCTAAGACACAACACACAGATAAGCAAGGCGCAGGGGGATAACAATACATGTATTTGATTAAGTGCGGCAGGCCTCAGAGCGTAGGTGGACAGTCAACTAAGAGACACATACACACACACACACACACAGGCCTATGCCGCCACGCACACACATACAGAAGGAAAACAGAACATTATAAGAATAATAAAGGAGTATTATGATATTATAAGGATAATATAAGGATTATAAGGATATTATAATGATACTGTGAAGTATGGAGTACAGAAAAGGGGGTAAAATACTTGCAAGCAGAATAACCAGATAAAAAACAGAAATGTAGAGCAAATATGAAAAGAAAAAAGCATTATAAAACAGAAATACAGAAAAATGTGAAAGAAACTTACTCAAAATGCACTTGAAGGTGTGGAGGATTCTTTTCTCACGAGAAAAAGTCAGGAGTAACACAGACGAAGACCTTAATTTTTAAGAGAGAACCAAGACGGGCCGTTTATAAGGGTAGTTGAGCCAAGTTGCACCTGTGAGATAACCGTCGATGGGAACGGCTAGGGCCGCAAGATAACCGTCGATGGGAACAGCGGACCCCGTGAGACCAAGGTCTCTCCGAAATGTTGAGTCTCGTACCTATTGGTATTACGGTAAGGCTCTCTCGAAAACCTAATGGTGTCCGGGGAAGGTTCTTTCTAAAACATAATGGTATTGTGGGAAGGCTCTTTCTAAAACATATTGATGTCTGGGTCATCCTGACCCTAAGAAAACTGTATAAATAGAAGAGCTTCAGCTCTGGGTTTTTTTAGATCGCATTTTGGGACGTCTCAAACTGTGTGGATCTCTTGTGGTGGAACGGAACGAATAAACCTGGACCCTTGCTTCTTCTCACTCACGGCTGGTGTCTTATTTTTCTTTCTCCAATTGAATATGTGAGTCTATCTGTTATATCTGTTTATGTGTTAAGTGTCTTCAGGTAATAGGCAAAATTTGGACCTACAAAAGCTACCCAAACTTCTGGAGCTTCCCACTGCAGGGGAATTATACAACACCATGCAGCCAGCAAAGCCACCGGTACTACTGGAACTTCCCGCGCCCGGAGGATTACCAGGCTGCGCTAAGGAGGCAGCAGGAGGATTTGCAGATGAAGCGGTGGCAGGCGGAGGTGGCACAGATACTCCACAACCTAGAGGCGCTTAGCTCCCGTCCCGTAGCGCCGAACAGCGCTCCACCTTGCTGCCCTGCGGAAGATCCAGTCATGCTGCCCAGTCCGGAACTGAAGGCTAGCCCAGAACTTTTTGGGGGGGGGGGGGGCAACAGTGACAGCAGAGCTCCAGCCTGGGACCTACGGGGATGCCTCAGCTGTGGAGCTCCCACCTAAGGTCAACATGGTGACCTCAGAGCTGCAGCATGAGGCTTACGGGGAGGTCTCAGCTGTGGAGCTCCCGCCTGAGGTCAACATGGTGACCTCAGAGCTACAGCTTGAGGCCTACAGGGAGGTTTCAGCTGTGGAGCGCCTGCACGCCGAGGAGGCCGTCCCGTTGCCCTGCCCGGCTGAGGAGGCTGTCCCAGTGCCCTGTCCAGCCAAGGAAGCTGTCCAGCCCAGCCGAGGAGGCTGTCCCGCTGTCCTGCCCAGCCGAGGAAGCCGTCTCGCTGCTCTGGCCAGCCGAGGAGGCCATCCTGCTGTCCAGTCCGGCCGAGGAAGCTGTCCCGCTGCCTTGCCCGGTCAAGGAGACCGTCCTGCTGTCCTGTCCAGCCAGGGAAGCTGTCCTGCTGTCCAGTGCCGCCGGGGGCGGCATCCAGCGTCCCAGTGCGGCCGGGGGCGGCGCCCCACATTCCAGTGCTGCCGGGGGCGGCATCCAGTGTCCCAGTGCCGCTGGGGGCGGCGCCCTGTGTTCCAGGGCCGCAGGGGGCAGCGCCCTGACTTTCAATCCTGCTGGGGGTGGTGCTCCGCCAGCCTGCTGCCCGGTGGCGGCCGTCTCGTTTTCCATGGCAGCGAGTGTCAGCTTTCACGGCGGCCCAGGACCCCCGTTGGATGGGGGTCTTTGGCACTCTGGGAGGAGCGCCTTTGGAGGGGGGTTCTGTTACGCCACCACAAGCATAAGGTGCTGCGGCACGGCATATAAATGGACATGTGACTTTGTGTTGGTTTGTTCGCTTCCTGCTTAGACATTGACCTATGTCTTTGATTTGCCCCAAGTGTCCATGCTTTAGTTTGATTATGTTGACTATTTAAACCCTTCGGTGACTGCGCACTTCGCACAGTATTATGGTTTGTAACCAAAGGTCTCATGTGTTTGCGTTTATGTTTGTGTACGGTAGCAAATGCGGTAGCATGCTAAGCGGTCTTGTTTCATGCCCTGCTCTAGTTTCAGGCCATGATACCAGTTTCTCCTTGTCCTGTGGAAGACCGCGTTTCCTGTGTTTGTTTGTTTGCTGTTAATAAAGACTTTGATCTGCACCTGCATCCGCTTCCAGTCCCGTTCCATGACAGCCAACCTCATGAATCAGATGTTTTGCCTGGAATTATTTTGTTATGATCATATTTTATATTTGAGCCACATATTGTAGGAGGTCTGTCATAAATTCCCCCCATTCATTGTGTGCAGTGGTACTGAGCGCTGCTTGTGCTTATCATTCATTCTCCATGTGTTTTGCTTTGATTTTGGTCTTGACTCTGCCCCTGTCCTGTCCTGTTACCCATGGTGTTCACCTGTTTGCTGTAGGCCCTTAATTAGTTTCATGTTGAAACCCTGATGTGTTTATCTTTTGTTGCGAAATCTTGTCACTACATACATGTCGCTAAAAATTATTCAGTGTATGCCAGACACTAGCCCTTATTTATGTTGCAGGTCTTGTTCAGTGATGTTCCCAGGGTCAAATCCCTGGTTTCATTGGCACTCCAGGGTACATCTTTACTCCATGAGCTACCCAAAGGCTGTATAAATTAGATGTCTAGAAATACTAAACAAGTGACCACTTACACAGTCTGAGGGCAAAAGGGTATATCCTCAAGGCCAGCCTGGGGACTATTTGTGCACAGGCCTTTTTACAATTTTCAGCAGTGCAGCTCTTCAGTTTGGTGGTTGCTGGTAGAACATTAATACTACTGCTATTTACATATTACAGTAGCGATGATAACCAATGTAGAGTACAAAATGTAATTTTATATTATGTTGTGGGTTGCACCAACAAGGAAAAACAAATCTAATCTACTTTTTAAGCTACAGTCCAAAGGTCCAAATACATACAACCAAACTGCTGCAAACTAGATTTGACAAGAAACAATACAAACAACCAATATATATGACTCAAATAAGTCATATAAGACAAAAACATCAAATTTTGATCAAAGGAGATGTTGAAAACATCCACAAAAAAAAACTGAGTAACCAACTTACGATCCAGTGAGTATTACAAACAGTTAAGCCAAAGCTAATGAAGATAGCGGTGCATTTAATGTCATGTAAACTGGACTGTTATAGCACATTTTTGCTTTTTCTAGTGTACAGTAAAGTTTTTATGGATACATATATTGATACAAACCTTGTTTCTCCAAATAAATCTAACAGTCTATCCGTGTGAAAACCACTACCTCCACCTGAGGTGAATTTAAACAGTCCACATTGACTTGATTTGACCCGAGGAGCTGGGCTGATGCATCGGGGTGGGGGAGGGGTGCATTGATTCAATTGTCAGTGAAATGACTCAGCCACTAACCCAGCACTTGGGTTACACAAAACTACCCAAAAACTACCCAAGACTGAGAAAAAAAACATTAAATGACCGAAAAGGCGACAGAAAAGAATAACCCAGCATTTTTTAGAGTGTGCAAGCTCTGCACACACAGGGCAGAGGCAGGATTTGAACTCCCAACCCCGGAGGTGTGAGGCAAATGTGCTAACTACTAAGCAACCGGGCCCCCAAAGTATTGTTCTTGTAAGCAGTGCATTTTACTGAGACTTGGTACAGGTATGGAGCATTTCATAGTCATATTGAAAGGACATGTAGTACCTTTTGCTTCTATTCTTTAACAAAGTTGTGAATAACAGCTATAGCAATCTAAGCTTCATGAGCACCATTTCCTGTTCAGCCTGTATGAAATAAAATACTTTGAATTCGTATACTTTCCATTCCAATTATTTTACTAGCTCCTGACTGATTGCAGCTGCTCACCTTATTATTCCAGTAATAAAGTTAATGTTAGGAATAACGTCATTCATGCTTTCAGTTGCTCACAAAATCTCTCCTCTGGGCTTTCTGTCTGACTCACTGAAGCTGAATGATAAATAGATACATGAGAACCAGAGATTTTAGCAGGCAAGTGGGTGTACAATGTGACTCAAGTGGTTGTTTTAATGTATGTGACTGTGAATTGTGGCTTACTATAAAATCAGCATGTTATCTTTAGAGAGAGAGCAAGAGCATCAGCTGCATCTAGCACCTGTAATTACTTGAGCTTGTCTGTGATGTGAAGCCTGCTGGGTTTCAGTCTCACTTTATTTCTGATTCTGGAGTGTAGATTTATGGCACTTTATGCTCTATTGAACTCATCATCATAATTATTATGATCTGTAATCTTCCTTTTATCATGATCTGCCAGTATCAGCTCAATTCAGAGTCACTATCTATATCTGGATTTGCATTTAAACCTAAATTGGGCATGGTCTAAACCAGAAAAAGCTGGGTGAGGTGGGGGAGGGGGGGATTGGGAACCCTAGAGGTAGCAATGTCAGCAAGGTCAGCATGGTCTGTGAATTCTGGCACTGACAGTTCATCGACCTCAGCTACATCACTGCAGTTTATCTTTGTCTCAACTTGTTATTATTAAAAAAGTTATTATTTTTGTATGAACATGCCTGCAATATTTTCTAATTAATTTAGTTGGTTTACTCCCTACTACCAACAGTATCCGGTGGACTCTCTGTGATTTTTTGTCCACCCGGTCAATCTGTTTTGTCCCCCACTCCAGCTCTGTAAATAGTCAGCTACTGTTTTAGCTCTTTTGACAGCTGTTTTCCTGATTGTGTTGTAATGTGACTTGACAGTTCAAAGCAATCTGGCTGAAAGTGTGAGTCTGTTTTCAATGACTTAAACAGGACCTAAAAAAGTAAACATGAGTTCACTTCAATTTAATGAGACACCTTCCAGTAAGTAAGCTTGAACCCACGACCTTCCGATCAGAGCCTTAATCGCTAAACCACCACTGCCCCAAAAATAACTCAATAAGGCCATGCATGGCCATCTACTGACTAGAATCCAATTGGAAATTTATGGATTTTAAAATTGCGAGTCCATCAGAGGGACCCTTGTAACTTTGGTGAATTGAAGACAATTTGTCAAGAGGAATAAGCCAAAGTTGAATCATAATGCCACAAAAACCAAGTGCCGATGAGCCATCGGCCAAACATGAGTTGAAGCGTCAAACTCCAGAGGTGCTGGAGGAGAAAACGAGAACCACAGGGGGCTCTGGGTTGTCTGCTCAAGGCAAACAGATCCACTTCCGCCCTGCCAAATATCTGCCAGATCGGACTTACATTTTGAGGATGCAGTCTCCACTCGCCAGGCCATAGCCCATGCCCCGAAAGAAGATCTGCACCCAGGATCAAACAGCTTGGAATGTGCACTGCTCTGATGGACAGAAGCTTGTTCTGTGCCCCATGAACGCATCATCCCCTTGCTGACTGATGTATGAGACCACAGACATGTTGTCGGTCCTGATGACAACATGGCAATCTTGAAGGTCTGGAAGGAATGGTTCAATGCCAGAAAAACTGCCAACATATCTAGGCAATTTTATGTGCCAAGTGAGAATGAGCGCCCTTCGAAATTCCGTAGGCTGGGTTACCTTTGTAGACTGTGTCCCAACTGACTGAAGAAGCACGCATCGTGATCGCTTTGCGATAACATATCTTGCCCAAATTAACACTCAGAGTCAAAAACTTGCCGAATTAGTAATTCGGGTCGGAAACAGCTGTTTCCAAGATCTCGATATGTCAAGATAGAGATCCTGGAAAAAGGGGAGCAGTTTACAGGGCAGTTTACTTAGCTGGCTTCAGACATCGTCACACCTGGAAGGTGTTCCCATAGCATCAGCTAATGACACAGCGTCGAGTGAACCTATGAAAGGGAACTAGCAACAACGGCTTTGCAACAAAGTATTAATGTTGTTCATTTGTGGTGTCCGTGTGTATACTCCCCTATGATCTATCTGGCATGTAGGAACCTCTTTTCACCTCTCACCCAGGACAGGTAGAAAGTGATTACCAAAGATGAAGGAATGAGTAAATGAATGATTGAATGAATTAATTAATTAATGAATTAGTTAATTATAACAATACATAGGAAAATGTACATTTTCACAGTAAAAATGTAAAAGCACAGAAAATCATGCTCAATGCACAAATTGGCCCAGGATGAAATTAAAGTGAATAATAAAAGTGTTGAATGTAAAAGTGAATAGATCTGTGTTACTCATGGTAGAGAATGTGCTACAACACTAGTGTTCAGAGACATGCTAAATATACCAAGTGCTGCAGTGGGAAAGTGGTAGCTCCTGAATCTCTAGTGTGTTTTGTTAACAGCCACAAGTTTAATATAATTCATGAATGTTATTTATGAATTCATGAATTTGTATATTATCGTTGTTTTTTTTTTTAAATTATTGTTTATCCATAATTAGTTTAAATCAAATAGAATATAAAACACAAGTACCAGACCTGAACCTGCAAGTTACAGATAAGTTTGAGATATGAGAAGAGAAGGCGTAAAAGAGAGACAGAAAGAGAGAGAGAGCAGATATCCCAGGAGGCCTCTCAGGAGGTTGACACAGATGTTGAAATTCAGAGCACACACAAGCAGACCACAGCACAAGAAGCACAGCTGAAAGCAGGAGAAAAGAGAATAGCTACTTGGAAAGAGAAAATACAATGCTGAAAGGAAGCATAAACTGACAAGATGCCAGACAAGCCCACACAGATGCACACACATACACACAGATGCGTAATTACAGCTCTGTCACATCACGAGCTGGGCTGTTTGTGCCTGGTAATTCAGTTTGTCCTGTTTTAACCTCTGTGGAGTTGGAGGCTGTCTAATAGATGCATGGCTTCAGTGCAGGTCTTATTAATCTCTGCAGATTAGCACTGAAAGCCACCCATCGCTCTTCCGCTCTTCTTCTCCACTGCCCTCTTTCTATAAACACATGCCATGCATTTGGACTGATTTTTCCTTCGTATGTTTTCCTAACAGCCAAGTAGACTTTTAGCATGTTGCAAACTGACAACATGGTGCAATTTGCACCGATTCCTTTATTACCTCTAATAAAGGCCTGGAGACACATTTCTTCTATGAGCACTTGAACAAAAGACACAAGAAAAAAAAAATACAATCACCACTTTAAAATATTTTGAAATGCCTGTCAAGGTTTTGGACCTTAATGCATGTTTTGGGTCAGATTTTGAAGTGTTTCATTCCTCTGAATAATTTATTAAGCAATGATACATATTAATACACTGATATTGTTCCTGCTCTCACATGTTGTAGAAGCTATAAACAGATGTTCCCTCGGTCATTTGTCTCTTGAAGTTAATAAGAAAATAAATGTAACTTGTTACAGAGAAACCGCAATGTGCAACTTCCTCCATTATTAGAATTTCCTAACAGTTACAGCTTTACATCTGACTGTTACAAAGCAATAACACTGAAGACTCATTCCATAAATGTTAAATAAACATCTCCTTAGAGAAAACTATTACGAATTATTATACAGTTGCAATCAAAATTATTCAACCCCCATTGCAAATTAGGTTTATTGTCAAAAGTTATTGAAAATGAACAAATCAAACAAAAGCAATTGAAATAGTTCAATACAACGAATGCTTCAAATGGTTTCCCCAAATTCCACTGAAAATGCAACTTATAATAACGTCTCCAGTCTCAAAATTATTCAACCCCATCATGGCAAGCATCTTCAGTACTTAGTAGAGCACCATTTTGCTGTAATGACCTGCTGCAAACGAGATTCCTAGCTTCTGGCAGCGTTCCTAAGGAATCTTAGCCCATTCCTCATGAGCAATGGCCTCCAGTTCAGTAATATTCTTGGGTTTGCGTGCTGCAACCGCCTTCTTCAAATCCCACCAGAGATTTTCTATGGGGTTCAAGTCAGGTGACTGTGATGGCCCTGTAGAATCTTCCAGGACTTCTTCTGAAACCAAGCCTTGGTAGAATTTGAGGTATGCTTGGGATCATTATCCCGTTGGAAGTTCCAATGATACCCAAGCTTCAGCTTCCTCACAGAAAGCATGACGTTTTCTCCTAGGATTTCTTGATACTTCAATGAATCCATTTTGCCTTCCACACGCTGCAGGTTTCCAGTGCCAGTGGATGCAAAGCAGCCCCAGAGCATCACCGAGCCACCACCATGCTTGACTGTGGACATAGAGTTCTTTCTTCATTCTTCTTCCTCCAGACATACCACTGATCCATCATGCCAAAAAGTTCCAGATTTGTTTCATCGCTCCACAGAATCCCAAAACTTCTGTGGCTTATTTATATGATTTTGAACCGATTTTTCTTGTGCTTTTGGGTCAGTAGTGGTGTATGTCTTGGAGTTATGGCATGGAAATCTTCTGCGTTTAGTACTTGCCTTACTGTGCTCACTGAAACCTCAGTGCCTGTTGCCACCAAGGTCTGCAGATCTTTTACAGTCACTCAAGGGTTTTTCACAAGCTGCATTCTCAGAAATCTGGTCGCAGCCATTGATAGCTTCTTTTTCTGTCCAGTCCAGGTATTTTATATATTTTCTGCCCTGAGCCAGTTCAGGTATTTCATGTGTTCCAGCTCAACCACACCTGGTGCAACTAATGAAGCCCTTGATTAGTTGCATCAGGTGTGCTTGAGACAACACCTGTTTTTCATATTTATGCTGTTGTCAGGGATTCTATTCAGGGGGTTGAATAATTTTGAAACTGAAGAAATCATTATAAATTGCAATTTCAGTTGAATTTGGGGAAACCACTTGAAGCATTCGTTGTGTTGAACTATTTCAATTGTTTTTGTTTGACTTGTTCATTGCAAACAGCTGAAAGTCTGTAAATTTTGACAATAAAACTAATTTGCAGTGGGGGTTGAATAATTTTGATTGCAACTGTAGTTAATAATTAAATAACAGCACTTTTTTTTTTTCTTGTGGCTCATCCACCTTTCAAATTTCTGTGAATTAGCTGTTAATATAGAAATTCTAATGCTTGAGATGAGCTCTACAGCTGGCAGTCAGACTCAAACTATCAGAACTGCATCAGATGAACTCTCAGATGTAGCTGGTTGACTGCTAACATAATCTTAAGCAAATTGCTGGATGATTGCATTCATAATCGTAAACAAATATAAAGTTTGTTTTATAAAACCTATTACTTAACGTGTCACTTTGACTTTGGAGGAAAGTTTCCTAAAGTTTCCTTCCACTGGCTCGGCTCCGGACGAGTCACGTGACATTGTTTTTGTTCGCTCGCTTCCCGATTGAGCATTTTGTGTTAAGTGACTTTAATTTGCCCCAGGTGTCCATGCTTTGAGTTAATGATGTTCTTTATTTAAATGCCTGGGTGACTGAGCACTTCGCTCAGTATTATACTGTGTCTTTGGTTGATCCTTGTTAGGATTGTTTGGATCAGTAGTTGCGTTTGTTTTCCATGCCTCGAATGTTCTCGCTTCCCGGTGAAGACCGTGTTTACTTTAATCCTGAGTTTTGTGTCTAATAAAGACTGACCTGCACCTGCATCCGCCTCCAGTCCCGTTTTGTAACACATGCATTGTAGGAATGTGGTCAAAGCCAGGCCTGCTCACTGGAACAGATACTGTAAAGCCTGTCCAGTGTCTAATGCATTCTGTCTAAATATTTTGGTCAGTGTGGGCTTAGAGTTACCAAGGGTGGTGAGGTTTTCCATTTAAGGTGATCTTTTGATTTATAACAGAACTGCAAGGCTTGTAAAAAAGCTATTATCATCACTAAGGCAACTTTACATTAATTTAGAATATTGCTATTTACAATACCAGTTAGTAATTGAATGTAGTGATACTACATCTAACTAATGGTGATAGGAATTGTTACTAACTACAAGCAGATAGAATAAATCTTAAACTAAAAATTATTGTGAAGCTTTAGTCATTGAGCAGCAAGAGGAAATACAGGACAGCTAGGGGTTGTAGGGCTGTGGGGACCAGAGAAAGTACAGAAACACACACACACACGCGCACAACTTTACACACACTGAAAAATTCCTGATACAGATATCTCTATTCATTTATCCTGCATGTGCAGCTGACCATTATTAATTTCTTGTAACAACTTTGTGTCTATATCAGTGGAACTGCATGTCACTACATAGCCTACTAATTAAGTCTGATCACATGGATTGAATTGGATTGAAAAAATAAGATTAATGGGTTAAGATTGGATTGAAAACATATTTGTTTAGTCATGTATTTTATTAATAGCTATTCCCCTAGGTAAAAGTTAATATAGAGAGTGCTCTGGGATTCATATACATAGAGATTTGGTAAAACAGGATGTTTTGATTTGATTGCTTTCATGTTCCACACAATCACTTAGGTTTGTTGACACTGCTGACACAGTATACCTGTGCTACCTTCTGGCTCTCCTTTTTAGTTATGCTGTAATAGCTTCTGTGCTGGGTAAGTTACTTCAAAAGTAATTAATTACTAATTACATTGTCAATGTTATTGTTACAAAGTGGAATACACACATATGATAATGATGATGATGATGATGAACCAACAGCAGGAAGGTTTATTGATACAGCAATAACAGACTGAATGAATGAAATGACAACAGAGAGGGAGCAAAGCTGAGCAGCAAACTCAACATCAGGTGAGTAACACAGAGCAAAAACAGAAGAAGATGTACTAAACTGACAGACAAATGGAAGTAGTAATCCACAGGAAGTTGAGGACGATAATATTCGGATAATCCACAGAAAGAGAAATAATGGAGAGATAATATCCACAGGTAAATGATGAAGATCATAAATGCACACGGAATGCGATAGATGATGGAAACAATACTTCAGGAAGTAGCGCGGTCTGTGCTAGTCCTATATGAGGCTTGATGGGAAATTAACGTAAGAGTGAGTCTTATAAAGAGTGTGATTGTGTGCAGGTGATCGTGATTAGAAGTCAGAAGATAGAGAGCAGAGCATAGAAGGAGAGCCCAGTGTCACAGTCAGAGAGGGAGAGCCCGGTGTAGGCATGACGGTACCCTCCCCTTCCACAGGCCGCTCGGGAGGCCCAGACCTCCCAAAGCCGTGGACGACTCCGTCCGCACAAAGCTGGACGATCAGGATGATCCACGTGGAAGTTGCTAAGGGGGTTCCTCACCCTCACCAGACTCTGGGGAGGAAGGAGAGAGAGGAGGATGGTAAGGTTTGAGGAGTGATACATGAAATGAAGATAGAATATGGTACTGAGGGGGTAGTTGAAGGCAATATGTGACTGCATTAATCTGTTCTAAAATGGTGAAGGAACCAATGTAGCGTGGACTTAACTTGTGACATGGCATGTGTTTGCATGAATACTGGGCCAGAACTGCATTTTGACATGATGTGTTTGTATTTATTTGACCGTCCAAGCTGCTTTAATAAGTCTCTAAAGAGAACTCAATTCGGTACTCGCACTATGAGGCGGCTTTCTGTGTGAGCGTTTCAAGTGTGTGCGCACAGAAAACCCCCTGGTCAGGCAGGGAGACATTCATTAATTTCTTGTTATCTTAATTTGATGTTGTTATTTATTTTTTATCTTTCTTTTCAAGTTACACATGACACAGACTCGACTGTATTCTGAAAAATGTACAAATTTACCCGAGTGCGTGACATGTCTGAGTTTGTTCATACTTGGACTTGAGTCTGAGTCTGGGATCGAGTACCCCAACTCTAACAGATCTTATCCCTGCCTCTGAAATAATATCAGGTCTCAGCAGGGCATGTGAAAATCAGAGGTCCGCAAATTATGGGTAGAGTAACTAAAAAGAGGGAACACAATATTCCAGTAAAATATACTGGTTTTGATTGGTGTATTTAGTGCAGTCGAGTAGAGACTTCCTACATGAAGACCATATGCACAGTCTTGGAGCATGGCATAGTTCTTACTGCAGGAAATGCTGGGCATGCTGGGAGGAAGCTGAGGGGGCCAGAGCCTCGCGCTTAGATTTGCCTTTAGTGCTCAGATTTTTTAACTTCCTCATTCTCGTAGAATAGTATTACTATGGCAACCACAGCCAAGGTCTTTAGCCAATGCTCTCACCTACCACAAGTGAGTCAACCACACAGGCACGCAATATTCTAGGATGTCTCAGGAAAATAATAACATCATTAAAATGGAGCACATACAGGCTCTTATATGCAATATATTCTCTTAGAGCTTAGAGAGGCTCCCAGGAAGCCTGAGACCCTCACGTCACAGATCAAATGAAGATCGAAAGCTGTCTGGTAAACACATAAGCCAGGCATTCAGAGGAGCACAGAGCTGGCACTGAAACCGGGAGAAACAGGACAGATACAGCAGGAAATGAGAACCCTGAGGTGTCAACCAAGCCTTTTATTATGAAGTTTATTATCTGCGTCAATTTCAGCTATCAGTAGCAACCTGTGGCACTCCTCTGACGTGATAAGGGCTTCTGAGGAAAGAGATGCGGCAACATCCAAGTGAAAATCGAATTCCACTTGTGATTATTGCGCATGCATTTCAACCACTGGAGGGTTAGTACACTATAAAATTTCTATTTTTCTCCACTCTAACACAACAGATCATCACTTCTCATAATAATAATAATAATAATAATAATAGTTATAGTAGTATTTTAGTAGTGTGGGGGGAGTGATGGAATATATAGAGTAGTGTTGGGGGAGTGATGGAATATATAGAGTAGTGTTGGGGGAGTTATGGAATAAAGAAAAATATATAATATAATTAATAATAAGTTTTAATATTCTTAAATGCCTAAACAGTCTTTTGTACTTTTTTATGGTTTTCCAGAAATTATAAGTATTGGAATGTATACCTTTTATTTAAAAATAAAATTTCTTTCACTGCGGTTACTGCTAAAAGTATCTATTTCTTATTTATGTCTTATTATGTTTTATTGTCTTAGAAAACATGTACCTGACTATTACTCTATACATATGTATGTAGTTATAGACAGGTCTATTACTAGAAAATGCAACTGAAGGACACAATGAAAGAATTCTGCTCTAGAAACCAGGCGCATTGTCTGTTAACATAGACAGTGTTGCTGGGGTGGGATTACATAACAGTCACTTTACATGGTCTAAGTGAGAAGCTGTCTGGTGGTGCTGTGTGTGAGTGTGCATATACACATAGTGCTGAAAGGCTAAAGCACACTGCTTGGTCTGTTGATAAGCACTTGAACAGGAAAGACACAATTATCACATCAAAATTACCAAATTGTCAAACCATCAAGACGTCTTAAATATGAATCTAAGCTTAAACCTAAATATGCATTACAATAGCTGACAAAAAAAACAAAACATTCCAGTTGCTTTGAAGCACAACAGCACAAAGTGAAAGGCTATGTACAGCATGCACTGCTTTTCCATCCAACATCATCTCTGTGCCAACAGCTTGCCCTTTGACCTGGCACTCCAAGGTGCCCCTCTGAATGATCAGTGGGAAACTCAGCAGGGTGCTGTAACTGTGAGACACCCTTACTCACACACAGCTGGTCCTCTGTCAGCCACCAACTGCCTCCAATTAATTTATATGCAAAAGAGAGCGAGAAAGAGGAGACTGAATCAATACGGAAAGGAATATGAGCTTGTTTCTGTAGAAGCATGGTTTACTTTAATTAATATGCGGTAAAGATGATAGTAAAGAAAAGAAAAACATGATCAAAGTTACTTTTTCTAATTCTCTGCTTCTCATTCCTTATCACAAACCACTCCCATGTCTAAAATAATGTCACCTTTGCTTTCAGTGCACTGTAGAAATTGCTGTAATTTGAGATATTTTAACAGTAAAATGCTGTTATAGTTATTTAGAGTATTTTACTGTTAAACACTATGCATAGTGGGAAAATATATAGTGAGACTTAGAGGTGTTTGCAGGACTGGGATTTTTTTTTTTTTAATCCTGCCTGCTCCTGACAGAATTATGACCAATGCCACCTGCTCCAATAGAAACTCTTGATCAAACCCACCCACAGCCGTAGACAGTCTTGATCAATCCCAACCAAATCCATACACACTCGACCAATCCCTCCCACTTCTGTAGACACTCTTGACCAATCCCTCCCACTTCCGTAGACACTCTTGATCAATCTCGCTCACTCCCCCAGAAAGTTTAACCATTCCTACCCACTCCCACAGATATTCTTGACCAATCCCATCCACTTACAAAGGATTTCTGACCAATCCTGCCTATACTATAGACATTCTTAATCAATCCTGCCAACTCCTTCAGAAGGTTTGACCATTCTCACCTGCTCTTGAAGGAATTCTGACCAATCCAGCCTGCCTCTGCAGACATTCTTGTCCAATCCTAAAATAAAAACAAATTAGCCATTTAAACCACAGTGATCTGTATGACCTTCCATTTTCCATACTGCTTATTCTACACAAGGTTGTGGGGGAGCCTGGAGTCCATCGCAGGAGACAAGGCAGGGGACACCCTGGAGCACACACACATTCACACACTACAGACAATTTGGAAATGCCAATCTTCCTACAACACATGTTTTTGGACTCAGGGAGGAAACCCGACTGGACTGGGGAGGAATCTGGAGTATCTGGAGGAGACCCACGAAGTATGGGAAGAACGTGCAAACCCCATACACACAGGGCAGAGGCGGGAATCAAACCCCCAACACACAAGGTGTGAGGCAAACATGCTAACCGCTAACCGCTAACCCACCATGCCCCCCCGAACCTGACCAGCAATTCGGTGTTAATGAACGCTGTCTTTCTTTGCCATTTGAGCTTCATATCTAACTGCCAGCTCCTGTGACTATTTTGTATTTGTCTGGCCCCAGTCCTGATTCACACATCTAGTGAGTGTTTACATAAAATTAGTTAGCTAGATTTGACTAAATGTGTTCTTTTTTATGTTTAAATGAGAAGTTCACTACATTAGCTAGCCAGCTTTACTATTCTTCAATTACAATTTTGGGTCATTCACCTACAGAGTGTTCATGTGAAGAAATATTTTAGCTAGCTTACCAAAATGAGCAAAGTGCTAATGGTGAAATGGTCATTATAGTGAATTAAGATAAAATGATGTTTCCCCTGTTATAAATGTAACATTTAAGAAATATTTGATACAAATATCATTTTAAATTTGCCCATGATAACCCTCCGTCACAGGTAACTGTGGACAACTTCAATCAACAGTAGTAGTCTTCAACTGTTAGACTAACTATTAGACTATCTTTTAGTTGCGGGAAGACAAACGCAACCTAGAATGAGCCTTTATCCCCAAGCTCCATTAACAAAATGGGAAGCAAATGTGGTTTTAATTCTACACAGTAAAATCCCAAGTGTTAAATTAACACCCAGTGTGTTCATTTGTGTCCAATATAAACACTGTAAAGTGTAAATTCAACACTCTGGGTATTAAATCAACACTGGGGATTTAGCTGTGTAGACTGACCTTCTCTAATATATTTTAATGTACATTAGTGCTAGAACCTCATACATAAACAGTTGAACCCAAGATTTCCTGGAAAACTCCACTGAGAAATAAAGCAGATGAATTCTTGACATCTGTACCCAAATCCAACCTTACAAAGAGCTCTAAAGACATTTTCATGCTACAGATTGAGGTCAAGTGAGAGCATCGTAGCTTTCAGCTGCAAGTCTCTGGGCTTCATGCATGCCAGAGGATAGCACTTACTTTTTGATCTTCTCAAATGTTTGTGTGGACATTATGCCAAGAACATGGTGCCCTTAAACACCCACGAGCCAATGGTGGGCCCAGACTGGCTTTCCCTACTCTCATAACTACACACATGTTCCTATTAGTTTCAGTGCAGTTACTGCTTTTAAGATGAGTAACTAATTAGTAAGCCACAAATTTAAGGGAATAGGATTCTGAAACCTGGGATGAGGCAAAATCTCCTTTTCAAATAGACAGCAGCAAGTTACCCAGATAAGAAAAAAATACAGAAGTACAGAAGAAATGCATAATTAAAGTAGATTAGAATATGTATGATGGTTGGAACTGCCAACATTTTTTAAATACTTGACTCCATGAAAATGTCATAGATCAATTTGGTTCATTACTGTTTTTTTTCTCCATTGCTCTGTGCTTTTCTATCCACCACATAAGTATTAAAGAAGAGTTCCCAAAAGCACTGCAGCACTAAGATCATCAGCTCAGTTGACCACACTCTCTACCAGTTAAGGAGGTCTTAAATTTACAATGCTTCTACATCCACTCAACACCATTTTAGAAATTAAGCCATCAACATTCAAATAAATGTGAAGAAAGTGCAAATGTAAGTATAACAACATACATGAAATGGATAAAAATTGCATGAACATCCAACTTCAACTTAATACAAGGCACATTGTGATAGAAGCAAAGTTTTTTAAAGGGATAGCAAGTCAAACAATTTTCCTAACATCATATTATCATGTCACACATGTCACACCAGAACTTTTATAAGCTCCATCCAATCACATGACCCTGTCACATGACTTCCTGATTATTCGCACCTACACCAGCATGTCCCAAAGTGTTTAATTCCTCTTATACCACAGCTTGTTACATTTACCAGTGATTTTTTTTTTTATTTCAGTGATTAAAGAACAGCATGTACTTTTTATTAATTTATAGTTAAGTTCAATTTTGTGGAATATCCGTGAGACAAATTTCTGTCATCACTTACATTATAACACCTTTAAACAAAGCCTCTTCCTTCACCAGCCTCTCGTTTTTTGCTCTTTTGAAGTTAATTTATTATTTTTATATATATATATATATATATATATATATATATATATATATATATATATATATATATATATATATATATATGTATATGTGTGTGTGTGTGTGGGTGGGTGGGTGTGGGTGTGTGTGTGTGTGCATATATATATATATATATATATATATATATATATATATGCTGGTTAAAGCTCTAACATGCAAAGAAGAAGCCATATGTAAACATGATCCAGAAACTCTGCCATCTTCTCTGGGCCAAAGCTCATTTAAAATGGACTGAGACAAAGTGTAAAACTGTTCTGTGGTCAGACGAATCAAAATCTGAAATTCTTTTTGGAAACCATGGATGCCTCTAAACTAAAGAGGACCAAAGAGGAGAGGGACCATCTGGCTTTTTATCAGAACTCAGTTCAAAAGCCTGCATCTCTGATGATGTGGGGTGCATTAGTGCCTATGGAATGGGCAGCTTGCACATCTGGAAAAGTACCATCAATGCTGAAAGGTATATACAGGTTTTAGAGCAACATGTTCTTCCATCCAGATCCCATCCCATCTTTACTTCTGAGAGACTCTGCCTCTCTAAGATACTCTTTTTTATACCTAATCATATTACAGACCTGTTACCAATTAACCTAATTAGTTGTAGAATGTTCCTCCAGCTGTTTCTTTTTAGTAACACTTACTTTTCCAGCCTTTTGTTGCCCCAGTCCCAACTTTTTTTGAGACGTTGTGGTCATCAAATTCAAAATGACCTTCTTTTTTCCTTAAAATGTTACATTTCCTTAGTTTACACATTTGATATCTTTTCTATGTTCTATTTATTGCATTCTGTTTTTATTTACATTTTACACAGCATCCCAACATTTTTGGACTTTGTAAAAACTTTAATGAATTTCCTGGTTACACAATTGCACTATTTGAACATATAATATTAGCACACAGAAGGTATTTATTTATAATTATACTATCTGTTGTCACCCAGATGAGGACCGGTTCCCTTTTGAGTCTGATTCCTCTCAAGGTTTCTTCCTCATAGTGTCTCAGGGGGGTTTTCCTTGCCACTGTCACCTCTGGCTTGCTCATTAAGGATAAATTCATACATTTAAAATCTTTATGCTGAATTGATATATTTCTGTAAAGCTGCTTTGCTAAAAGCACTATACAAATAAAACAATTGATATATATTGCTTTGTATTGTAAAACCCATTCTATTAACCTGTTTCATCTAAAAATCATGAGCACCAGTTTGATTAATATGTGTACGTACCAAGACTCATTCAATGTGTGTGTCTGTCTGTGTGTGTGCCTGTGTGTGTGTGTCTGTGTTCTCTCCTGAGAATCAGCAGGCCCCAGACAATAAACCATGGATGTGAAAATGTGCATGCATGATTACAATCTGCCCTCTAGGAGAGGAGATGGGGAATAACAGAGGAATGGGACGGTGAAAGATTACTGCGCGCTGCTGTAATTAAGGTTGTGTGGAAAAGGAATGTGGCACCAGGAAGACTCAATAAAGTCTGGAAGAAAGCTCAAGAGCCGCAGAAGCCTGTATTTCTTGCCTAAGGGTTGTGCTGGCCATGTTTCTGCTTTACAATATTTATAAAGCAGCACCTTACAGTGTAAGGCAATACAGTGTAAGGCAATGAGCTATGATACAGAGACTAAGCAACCACTAGCCAGTGAGACAAAGCTCTACCACACAAAACAAAAACATCCAATCTTTGAAAACAGAACAATAAAAGATAAGAAAAATATTGTCCAACTCAGTTATTCTCTCACACACTTTTATTAACCTGACTGTAAGAATTGTATCAGAGTTATCACTACTATAATCAATTTCATGTTATTACTCTGATCAAAGTGCCTAGGTGTTTTTATTAAATCTCACCGTCGGGCAAAACAACAATAGGCAATAACGTAATGTCAGCTCTGCCCTCTAGTGTTTTTAAAACACATTACAGGTTGTATGTGAGTATGTGTCGGTGGTTATATCTAGGTGTGGATAGGACCTTGACAGCTGCATTTTTTTAAATAAGAAATAATGTTTCTTATTAAAAATGTAAACGCTTGTTATAAACCCATTAAGCAACTTCCAAATATTCACTTTACAAAAAAAATGTTACAAAGTAATATCTGTATGTTTTTACTGTCACATTTCAGCTTCATGAGGATACATGGATACTTATTTACCTTCTCTAATAAACATTTCTGTCAAATACATTGCATATTAACAATACAATATGGATTAGAGATTCTCAGTATATGTTACTTTGTCCATGAAGACATTATGCACTGTTGTATTGTCATTAGTGTAATAGTATGTAAATAGTTTAAGAACTGCTCAGCTGCCAGGGCATGGCTTGTCTAACAGATTAGTCATCTCCATCCAGGCTAGGTCCCACTGGATCTCTGTCACATCCTGTTTGGTTTGAGGCATTTCCTGAAGGGTATTAAATTCTCTGCATGTTGGAAACAACTTTACTCTCTTTCTGTAAAAGCAACACACATTTGATTACTTCTAGCTGTCTGTATGTCATATATATTGTATTGTATATCTTATATATACTCTGTGTGTGTGTGTGTGTGTGTGTGTGTGTATAATATATATATATATATATATATATATATATATATATATATATATATATATATATATATATATATATATACACACACACACACACACACACACACACAGTATATATAAGATATACAATATAATATATATGACATACAGACAAATTCCATTTATGAAGATTTCAGTAATGTTGCCTATACCTGAGGCTTGGTACAAGCAGAAAGGTGATAGGGATCAGAAGCAGAATGATGACAATGACACAGACAGCCCAGACCCACGGCGCTACAGAACACAGGAGGGACATAAGACATAAGCATGAAAACATAGCAGTGAATATGACTTAGTAAAAGAAAACAACTGCTCAAAACATCCATACCTATAAAGGCGTTTACTTCCTTTGCCTGATCTGTAGCGATACGTAAAGCAAAAGATTCAATTCATAAAACAGATCTACGAAACAGCTTCAAATTGACTGAAAATAGAGCAGATTTAATTTCCTCACCTCTCACTGACAGCCAGCTTTCTGGACTCTCTACAGAAGCGTTTGTGTTGACACACTTGTAAAATCCCTCATGAGCCTTAGTCACATTCTCCATCGTCACATTAATATTATTTATGCGCTGCCCATCGTCTCTAGAGATGGATATTTGGTTTAAGTTGAAGGAAGTCTTACATAGTAATGTCACCGTCTGTCCTTCCATTACAGGTTGAACTGGAGTCTGGAGTATCATATTGCCATCTGGGGAGAAGAAGGAACACGGTGCCTACTATTAGTGTTCCTATGATCAGTGTGTTTACTGTTGATATCAGAACACTCAGGACTAATCTATTAGACAGATTTTATTTTAAGTCTGCATGGATATTATTTCTTAAGTTATTGCTGCAAGAGGCGTAATTCCGTTAATCTATAAAAGAACTGCACATTTAGGACGATGCAAAAAATAAATCAATGAAAGGATTTACACAAACAAACAAACATAACACAAACAATTCAAATAATTTTTATATTAAAGATCTCATTCTAATACTTAATATATCGATAGAAACAACGTATGAGATAAGAAAAATACTGCCTTCTTAGCATAAAAATACGAACATGCATTACAAATTTTCCTATAACAGCACACCCCCAAGTGTTTTATTCCTTACTTAACAATTTACAGCGTTACAAACATTCATAGCTACACTATATGGCCAAAAGTATGTGGACACCTGACCATCACACCCATATGTTGGTCTTCCCCAAATTGTTGCCACAAAGTTGGATGTATTCAATTGTCTAGAATGTCTTTGTAGGAACACAATGCCTACTATTAGTGTTACTATGATCAGTGTGTTTGGTAAATGGTCTGCACTTATATAGCGTTTTTATCCAATACGCTTTACACTATGTCTCATTCACCCATTCACATACACACTCACACGCCAATGGTAGCAGAGCTGCCATGCAAGGCGCTAACTTGCCATCAGGAGCAACTTGGAGTTCAGTGTCTTGCCCAAGGACACTTCGGCATGTGGAGTCACGTGGGCCAGGAATCGAACTGCCAACCCTACAATTAATGGACAACCCGCTCTACCACCTGAACCACAGCCACCCTTTACTGTTTACTGTTGATATCAGAACTCTCAGGACTTACCTATTAGACAGATTTTATTTTAAGCCTGCATGGATTATTTATTAAGTTGCTGCTGCAAAAGCAATGGATCAGTTAATATAAGAACTGTACATTTTTTAATGTAAAAAAATAATAAATCCATGAAATTTACTTCATGAACAAAAACAAACAAACAAATTAATAACTCAAATAATTGTAGGTAATATTAAACTGGATTGATTTCAAAATTATTATAGGTTATTGGAGTCTAAGAACTATTTTAGTACACGTGTTTAAGAAAAAAAAAAAACATTAAGCAGCCTACACTCATAAAGGGCCTTGTTGTTGAATAAGGATGTGTTAGTGATGTGGAGCTCACCGCTCACAGTGATGCTGATGGCATTGCTGCGCTGAACCCCTCTGGTTGCTTCACACCAGTACAAGCCACTTAATCGACCAGTGATGTTGTTAAAGCTGCACATGCCTTGTATCTTCAGGTCAACTCTGCCCTCCATCTTCAAACAGTCTGAATTTACTTCACCACCGCGAAGCCGCCTCAGGGTCCAGCCTGCTGTTTTACCACTATGTACAGAACAGCACAGAGAAAACTGTCTGCCATGCAAGTGCTGACTGCTGTCAGGCAAGACCTCCAGGGATGCAGGAGGTGAGGCTTAGTAAAGATGAGATAACAAAGAAGGGAGGGTGAAAGGATAAAGGTTCAAACTGTCAGAATATCATTGGAGTAAGCACAAGAACATGAGCGCAAAAAGGCAGGAATGGTATCAAAAGGAAACATTATTTATTGCTGAATGCAGATTTGTTTATTATAATGGCTATCCCATTCACTTAGGCCAAATTTTTTTCTGTATGAACATGTAATTGTAAATAATAGATATAATAACTCAGCCCAGACTAAGGGAAACTGAGACTGGCACATCAAGTTTCCTTTTTAGTAAAATAAAATTAAATGGGTCATTTTACCCAAGACTGAACCCAAAGATTATGTGTACTGGTGGTACTTGCTGTGTTTCTCAATCTTACCTGCTGTGACACTTAAAGACACAGAGTTACTCAGGAGGGTGGAATTTGTGTCCTGTTTCTGAGCTTTACACCAGTACGTGCCGCTGTCCTCGGGGGTCAGCGCTGAAATGGAGTAAATGTGATGGCTCACTCTGTGAGCACGGCTCGGGGTAGTAGCCTCACTGAGGTTGTGTCTAAACCAACTGTAGCGCCACACCTCTGAAGAGTTCCTTTTTATCTCACATATCAGAACGATGGCTTCCCAGAAGTAGAAGTACTGTCCCTGAGGCCAGGCAGTCAAAACAACTTCTGAAAAAATGAATTCAGTGCTTTGTGTTTGGTAAAGACAGGAAAAGGAACGTGTTTAAAAAAAAAAAAAAAAAGGTAGGTAAAATGTTTGTGTGAGTGTGTGTGTGTGTGTGTGTGTGTGTGATATACCATCAGATGTTCTGTGTTTGGCCAATGATAAGGACAGTACTGAAAAAAGTAAACAACAACTTGTTAACTTTCCCTTATATTCAGGCTTCCTGAAAGCCTACGAAGAAATTTTAAGTGCTGCTTTCCTTACACTTTATCAAATACAAAGAACTTTGCTTCATTAATTAACAACACATCTGTAGTTCATTATATAATATATCCATAAAATATACAACACGGCATATTACATTAATAAATCCAAGGAAAAACTCACCTATAGCCACGACAACAGACAAACCTTTCATTTTCTTCACCAGAGGATCATTATCTTTCTCCCAGACCAGTTAGCATGATGAGGAAAAAGCTAGACAGCGGAGTAAAAAGACACCGCAAGCAGCAAAGCATTTACATTCCCAGACATAATTGCATTTTCACACTCCTCCCCTTCCTGTCCTTATAGATATACTGATTAACATGTAATCTTCTAGTTTATAAACAAACAACAACATTCAAGCAGAGATTCTCACAAAGACGTGCCACTGAAATTGAAATTCACAGATTCACAGGTTAATGGATATCTGTGCTCTAGTGGCAAAAACACACTACACTACACAGAAATTGGATGTCGCTGAGAACAAATAGTTCTGACACAGAAAATGGATGGCTGGATAGAAATCAAAATATATATTATATATTATTTACTATGTTATATGGCAAAAATGATAAACATCAGCATTGAGAACTGCAAATAATACACATAAACACATAAACACATAAATTGAACAGTACTGTTCCTACATTGTTCGCACACAAGAACAACAACAACAAGAAAAACAGTAAACATGGTTAGATTACTAAAGTGTGATTTCTGAAATTGAGTTTGATTTAGTGATGTGTCGTTCACAAATGAGTCGTCTTTTTTCAAAAATGTGTCATTTAAAAAAAAAAGGAAAATATTCACCTAAAAAAAAAAAGCTGCCACACATCTCTTTTTGGCAAGACAAATCAATCCTGCTCTCACTGAAAATTAATCAGCATTCTTACAATTCTCTTATGCCGTTAATCAGATACAGTGTAAGTGTCATTGAAAAGCATCCAGGGAAACATGTGTTCTAGAGAGATTAATGTTTCACTCTCTTCTCTGTCTTACTGAGGCAGCACATGCCTTATTACTACAGTGCACAATAATATTCCAGAAAAAGTCCACCGTGAATCACATTAAATATGTTTATATTGAAATAGTGGTGATGTGCTAAGTGATTCAGTTGTTGGCTGGAGCTTTGTTTTTGTTATTCCTGTGAGAAGGTATGGTGAGAAGATGTTGTGTGCTGCATTGATTTGATATTGCTAGAGCAGTTACGATAGCATTTAATTGTTGAAAAAATGTTCAATGTTCCCTAACATAAACATAATGCAATGTCTTTGGACTGGGGGAGGAAACCGGAGTATCCGGAGGAAACCTCCACAGCACTGGGAGAACATGCAAACTCCGCACACACAGGGCCATACCGGGAACCAAACCCACAACCCTGGAGGTGTGAGGCGAACGTGCTAACCACTAAGCCTCCGAGTGCCACCCATCATAACAATCATAACACTCAAAATTTCACTACTAACTTAAAAATACAAATGAAAAAAGAGCTTCTTTTCTCACTCACCATTTTCCAACAATGTTCAATGTTGGAAATCCTACATTCAATTAATGAGAGATCCAAAGTAGGATTAGTGGAGACCGCAAACACTGGACTCAAAGAATCCAGAATGCAATACAGCATAGTTGAGTTACGGCAGAGATCGTCTGGGCTAGTTAGCTACAGCGTCTCTGAGATGAAAAGCACGGTAGCATTCTGTTTGAGTAGAGTGTACAGATTAGAGGAGATTGGAGGAGGTTAGAGAGCTGAATGGACTGAAGGACTAAAGTGCTGCTGCATCGCTCTCTTTAAGTAGAGATGATGTTAGAACTAAATCTCACTGGTATAAGAGAAAAATTTTCGATGAAAGAAGTAAAACAAACTAGTAGAACTGGAGACCAATGGCGTCAACAGGGACCTTCAACAAGTGCAATCCTTTCAGATATTTGAACTTGCTGTGACCTTGACCCTGTTTGGAACGATTCCAAAAATCAAATCAGGTCTGTGACAATTGCTGATTACAATTTATTCTGTATAATTCCTTCAAACGTTCAATGAATCGTTCTCAGGATATCAAACTAAGGAGAATTTTGAACGTACGAACAAACGGACAGACAGTCCATCCATCCATCCATCCATCCATCTTCTATACCGTTTATCCTTTTCAGGATCACAGGGGAACCTGGAGCCTATCCCAGGGAGCATCAGGCACAAGGCGGGGTACACTCTGGACAGGGTGCCAATCCATCACAGGGCACAATCACATACACATTCACACACCCATTCATACACTACGGACACTTTGGACATGCCAATCAGTCTACCATACATGTCTTTGGACTGGGGGAGGAAACCGGAGCACCCGGAGGAAACCCCCGCAGCACGGGGAGAACATGCAAACTCCACACACACAGGGCCACGGTGGGAATCGAACCCCCGACCCTGGAGGTGTGAGGCGAACGTGCTGGACAGACAGTCAACTCAGAATTTTATTTTTATTTTAAAATATTTTTGCATAATTGAAGATCACATGTTGTTCAGAAATATTAATATTAAAATCGTTCAGGGTGGCTTTTCTTTTTAATGCAGAAATAATCGACGATTCGTTTAGTCACTGCAAATATCTAGCACCTAGATGTTTTTTACATTTATTTAAAAAGATTTTTAGAACAAAACGCAAAGCAAAGTATAATACTGTTTTGAACAATCATCGTTGAACAATTTAAACGATCGATAGGCAAAGGTTTTGGGAGGGCAAAAGGTAATGAGCCGTTTGGAAGCCCAAAGCGTCGGCTCTTATTGGTGAGTCAATTCAGTGAAAAGATTCGAAAGACATCCAAAGGGACTTTTCATTTGGAGGTGTGTGGACCGGATGTGCTTTATACAGCGTCACTGATAAATAAAACATTTTAAAAGCATCTTATCACCATCCTTGTCTGATTTCCCAGTGAAGATATTCACTACTGATAAACACAGTGAGTATGTTTGTTTATGTGTGCGGGTTAAATAATAGTTTATTTAAAGTGAGGTTTTTATCACGAGGCTGAAGTTGTATTTTCGGATTTTCTTAAAAGACCCAGAACTTACGATCTCTGGCCTCTCGCCATAAAGCGCACAAAAATGACACACAATTCAGCCAATACTATTCATAGAGGGAAAATCTGCTCATTTCGCATGCCATTTCAAAAACATGATAATTACATATGAAAATGTGTTTATTGTATTGTATAAATGCTCAATATGAAGATATTTTTACTGTAAGAATTGTTAATAATAGACCCGTGAACTTGGCATTTGGTTCTATTGAATACAGGCAAGTTACAGTATACATTCTGCCTAATTCCTATGCAATTATCTCCTCATAAAACGTCGCAGTGTGCTTTATGGCGCCATCTACAGGCGAGAGACCGTAATGCCGTGGTCACACTACATTTACATTTATTCACTTAGCAGACGCTTTTATCCAAAGCGACTTACAAATGAGAAAGATACAAGCAAAGATACAAACACTATTATTCTTATTTATTTATTTTTGCTTTTTTATTCAACTTTTTTTTTATAAAACATACAATGACATTTAACATCAAACAAACTAAAACAGAAATTGGGGGATACATATAACAGATCTTAAATCGTACTGGGTAAGCTATTAAATTCTACAAATTACTTTTTTTCAGTATGAGAGATGTTTTTATACACTTCTTATTTCTAGTCATTGAATTCACTGAGTCTTAAAATATTTTAAGATCGTTACAAAAAAAAAGTAAAGGATGGTGTAATAGATATTACTTTAGCTTTATGTGCCTGAAACTTCCCAAGAAGAATGACTACCTTAAATGTGTTATCAATTATATCAGACCCAGTATTACTGTACAGTTCAAGAAGAGGATCATAGACTCATCTCTTTTGATTATTTTGTGGAATGTATCAAAAATCATCATAGATACCTGCTTCCAAAATTACATTGAGTATTTACAAACACAAAATAAATGTGTGAGAGTTTCAAATTCAAGATTACAAAAATAGCATTGTGGTGAGATTTTGAAACTTGTTAAGAAAAGCATTACATGGATAATACCTGTGCAGTATTTTAAAACGGATTTCCTTTACCTTATTTGGCAGTAAACACTTATAACTTGCTGATCAGATTTTCTCAATTGAAGGTGTAGGGAAAAAATCCATTTCAGAAGTGCTTTTGGGCACAGGTGGTATATTTAACAGATGGAAACAACATTTATTTTTTAATTGCTTCAAATATTGTCTGACATTTTACTGCTGTAAAACGTAATTACATATGAAAATGTCAGTGCCCTGTGGACAGTATTATTTCATTACATTATACAGTAATTATTTGTAGTTTTTTTTGTAATTATTCATATAGTTTTGACGGATGATGTCATATCCTGTTCCCGCCTATATTTGCAGCGGCGTCTGGCTTCCTTAAAAACCTAGTGACCTAGTGATATATATAGCCAACTTCTGTTGGAGAAATGCTACGCTTTCAGTTTGCACATTTGTTCAAATTCACCTGCAGGATTTATTGTCGGAATCTGATATGATATGATATGACAATTATTTTTTTCCGACATTTTATTTAATCTAGGCCTTCATAAGATATAGACTACAAGTGGACTTTATTATTATTATTATTATTATTTGTTAATGCATGTATTTACTACATTAAAATAGAAATAACTGTGGGGGGGATTCCTTTACCGAACACCTATAACAACTTATATTGCTAATACAATTGATTAAAGCGTGTGTATTAAGCTCCAGCTCCCTTGCTTTTGTCTGTAAACTGGTCGTTTTGAAACTGCATACTACTCTACTAAACAGTATGTGGAAATAGTACGCACGCGCATATACATCCGTACTATTTTACTACTGTAGTATGCTAATATCCGTGTGACTAGCATAGTTCCTTAGCTAGCATACACACATAAGGAACGAGTTTACAGTAAGACTCTGCGTCTTGTTTAACATAAATTCTCTATATTTAGAGAATTTGAAGGATTCTAAATTTGAATAAATGTCTAAATTTCGAGACTTCAGCCTTAAGTTTAGAAAATTTCCACGATATAGCTTATCTTTTATAGACATGCCAGTTTGTTTAGCCTCCTCTTAGGAAGTCAGGTGATAAGTCAGCAGGTTCATCTTTCCTTCCTTCCTGTCTTTCTTAGTCACTGATCAACCTCAGTGAATATTTCTAAGTATAGATGGCAGAGGGAAAAGTGCATTGACACCACTGTTACTGAGGCAGGGTTTAAACACCTACACACTTTTTTAAAAAGGAGTTCAGGACTGATCTGATAAAGAGGGAATCATCTCCTCTTGTTTCCTAAGCAAACAAACATGAACGACTTTGCAGTGCTGAACACCGGCCGAAAGATGCCACTCATCGGGTTAGGGACATGGAAGAGTGAGCCTGGAAAGGTGAGTGTACATTCATTTGTATACCATACATGATATATTATTATTATATGTCCCGTTGCCTATCGGGGAGATAATTAATTCGCAAAAGTAAGCATGCATGATTTCAACCTCAGAATCATGAGATTAGATGACCTGCAAAACCATAGTCTGTTTGGTAAATCTGTAACATGTGTGTGCTTGTCATGGGACATTTGAGAATCATTTATTGTCTAACTGATAGGTTTATTCATTACCATTTTAGATGCACAGTTTTTGGGAGTTTGTATTTGCAACTTGAGGAGCCTTTTGTTTCAGCTCTGTGCAGCCATTGGCTTGGGTTTTCCGAGTCTAAACATTACATTACATGCCATAAGATGTAATAGACGTAAGATGTTTAAATCAGATTTCTTAACATGCCTTAACGTGAACATTACAAACATGGATATTTGGATTGTACATTCATGGCGTATGAGGATTGGCACATTTGCAGATTTACAAATCCGAGTATGTTTTTTTGTGAAAAATTACAAGCTCATGGTTGCATTCATGTCGGTGGGCTTAGTGGTTAGAACGTTTGCCTTGCACCACCAGGGTTGGGGGTTTGATTCCCGCTTCCGCCCTGTGTGCATGGAGTTTTAATGTTCTCCCAGTCCTTTAGGGGTTTCCTCAGGGTACTCTGGTTTCCTCCCCAGTCCAAAAACATGCATTGTAGGCTGATTGGCATTTCCAGATTGTCCGTATTGTGTGAATGGGAGTGTGTGTGTGTGTGTGTGTGTGTGTGTGTGTGTGTGTGTGTGTGTGCGCGCCCTGTGATGGGTTGGCACCCCGTCCAGGCTGTCCCCCGCCTTGTGTCCTCTGGGATAGCCTCCAGGCTCCCCGGGACCCTATGTAGGATAATCGGTACAGAAAATGGATGGATGGTTGCATTCATGTATTACTTTAGACAAAAATGATTGATTGCACTCATTCTGTTCTT
Source organism: Ictalurus furcatus (assembly GCF_023375685.1). Classification (NCBI taxonomy): domain Eukaryota; kingdom Metazoa; phylum Chordata; class Actinopteri; order Siluriformes; family Ictaluridae; genus Ictalurus; species Ictalurus furcatus. Next base: position 7,998,061 of record NC_071265.1, on the reverse strand, counting down.
ACACTCTGGACTGCAGGTGAAACAGGCAGTCATACGGGCACTTCAGGCCGGATATAGGCACATCGACTGCGCTGCCATTTATGGAAACGAATCAGAAATCGGAGAAGCCTTTCAGGAGATGCTGGGGCCTGACAAAGTGAGTCAGCTGATAGGAATACCTAAGATATGAAAATGCACATCGTGATATTTCTTATGTTTTTCTCACGAACTTTTCTTAATGTCAGGCCTTTAAACGAGAAGACGTGTTCGTGACATCCAAACTGTGGAACACGAAGCACCATCCTGAGGACGTGGAGCCAGCACTGCTCAACAGCTTGAAAGAGCTGAAGCTGGAGTACCTGGACCTCTACCTCATTCACTGGCCTTATGCCTTCCAGTAAGTGTACCCCGACACCTAACCCCCTGCCAAGGGAACATATTACAAACTTTTTTGGCAGCTGATTTACCCATACTGACAAATTAGACAAAACACAATGTATCTGGCAATGATGTACAAGGTTAACTTTTTACCCACTAACCAAGTGCAAGAACAGCAAGAGTCACAACTAGACACAAGGAATAGACCAAATCCTAGCACTTAGGAGCACTACCTGCTCTAATCTCTCTTGATCCAGAGTTCAACCCAAAGTTCCTGCGGTTGCGTATGATCCGATATGTACACTCCAAAGGTTTACACTTCCCAAAATAATTTATGCCAAAGTCTCACCCTTACTTCAGTGGATAATTTCAACTGGATTTGTACTTAAGATCTGCTGCTGCTGCTGCTGTAATAATAAAGACTGTCCTGAGCTCATCCCAGGACTCTTATTCACAATGTGCTCACACTGCACATCTTTTCAGCACATTTAGTACTGTTTCACTGGTTCTGTTTTGAGTCCGGATCCTCTCTCTTTCTCACATCGTCTCAGGGAGATTTTCCTTTCCACTGTCATGTCAAGCTTCCTCACTGGGAATCCAAAACTACATCCGGATTTCTGTAAAGCTGTTTTGTGACATGTTCTATTGTTAAAAGTGCTATACAAATAAAATTTAATTATATTGAACTGACTTGCAGCTGAAAACCTGGTAATAGTACTATTTGTGCAGCAGAAAGTGGTACACTGTGCAGTACCTTATGTCATTTAATTTTATTTAATATATGTCAGTCGTTTGGAGTTTGAAGTTTGAAGTTTTGGCAGAAATACAGCCCCTCCTATCAGTGTTCGCTCCAAACTCATGCCTCCAAAACACACGCAAGCCACATCCTAGATGAAAAAGCCTTAATACTAGAGAAAAAAAAAGGTTGGGGGGGTGGTTGAACTTATCAAAGGCAAGTGATTGACAGGACTGTAGACAGGACCCCTATGGCTGCATTTTCCAAATTATACTATATTCAAATTCAAATGCTAATTTGATCATGAAGTTGCAATTGCATTTCCATTATGAGCACGGATAAGTTGAGACCTAGTTAAAATCCACTTGTAAAATGTTGTAAAAATCAGTTGTATTTGCATTCCAGTATATAATGGCTGGCAAAATAAAAATGCAAATGCCTAGTCCATGTCTAAACGGGTCTGATTCTGCCCCAAAGAAAAGTAGCAGTCCTTCCATCCTCATGCTAGAAAAGCTTGACTTTCTTCTTCTAGGCGGGGGGATACAGCTTTCCCCAGACAGGAAGATGGGACCTTACTGTATGATGACATTGACTACAAGGTGACATGGGCTGCCATGGAAAAACTCGTGGAAAAGGGACTCGTGAGGGCTATCGGGCTCTCAAACTTCAACAGCAGACAGATTAATGATGTCCTGTCCATGGCCAACATAAAGCCTACTGTTTTACAGGTAGGGAGAGAAGGAGATATTTCAGGGTACTTGCGCGGGTCTGTAAAAAGTTTGGAAATTAAATGCAAATCAGATGTAGGATATTCTGTTTTGTAATAGGTTAAAGTCCAAAAATGTGTTTTCTTTAGACGTTCCCTTATTGCCGCACCATCTAGCGGGCCGGCCTAGGAAGGGTATTTTCCCTCACTCACTGACTTACTGATTGAGTCCCATTGTTGAAATGCACATGCGCAAGGGCTCTAACTCACCGAATTTCAATCTTGCTACCCTTAGCTAGCATGCAGTGAGCCATACCAGGGAGACGACATTAATTACAAACATTTCAGTACGAATGCATAAAAAATTACGTTCGTCACTAACAAATAATAAATTGTCAGTCAGTACATTTACATTGAAAATATTCCAATATCAACCCGATTAAGACAATACTCTGATTAATAAACTAGCATGTAAACATTGATCACCTTAATCCGATTAAAGTCATACTCGAAGTAAACACAAATTGAATTAAGACATGTGGAGTATTCCTATTTTAGTCGCATTATCGACGTGCGTTATAGACATGTACACACCTTAATCACATTAGTAACGTTGTGTGGGAGTTTTCACCGCATTTTGTGACAGGACACGATCACACACAGCAGTGCGCAACCGTTTTACAGCAAACAGGAGAGCACGGCAGCGTCCTAAACTGTGTACTTACCTGCTATACAGTAGGCAAATACATGTATTTATTGTAGGTAAGTACGCGGTTTGGGACGCAGCCCACGGTTTCAAGCAGTCGTTTATTTGCACGTACAGCGTGACTAATAATTAACTGCACTTGAAGCTTTCGTAAAATAAAAAAATTAAACACCCAAAACTATATACGGTACCATAACAAAGATGAACTGTATGTTGATACGTGAAATTCTGGAGGGAACGTCGGACGGCGTGGTGTGGGGACGTAATGACGTGTGCTGTTAATCGCTCTATGTTCTATAACATGTAAAACAGGAACATGAAAGGAATATTCTAAAAGCAACTCATGTAAACACCTTAATCACAATATTGTCTTATTCAGAATAAGGTCAATAATTAGATTACTGCTGTTTATGTAAACGTAGTCAGTGTTGGCAGACTGCTGTGTTATAGAGGAATACAACACTGCAGGACATGCTGTTTTTGGAAAGTAATCATAAAAACGGAATGAAGCCAGTATTTAATTTACTATTCATTTTGCAATGTTCCTCTCATATTTGGTTCTTGCACTTTAATGCTTAAAAACAACAGCCTGAAATGAAACACTATTTTTCTTTGTTCTAGGTAGAAGGTCATCCTTATCTAGCCCAGGTGGAGCTTCTTGCTCACTGCAGGGAGAGGGGCTTAGTGATGACTGCCTACAGTCCGCTTGGCTCTCCAGATCGTGCCTGGAAGAGACCAGATGAGCCAGTTGTCTTAGAGGAGCCAGTCATTGCAGCTCTAGCCAAGAAATACAACAAATCTCTTGCACAAATTATAATCAGGTAAATATATTCAAGTACATTTAAGATTACACTGTACTTTCATCTGCTGTATGCATACCAGTGTAGTGCCAATATACCACATTAGGGTACTCTTTGTGTTGTTGGATTGTGCACAAATGACACGTTGCACAAACAGAGCATCTGATTCGGCTTTATTGCAGGTGGCAGACCCAGCGAGGGGTCGTGACTATCCCAAAGAGTGTTACAGAGTCTCGCATCAAAGAAAACATACAGGTTATTTCCTTTTCTTTTTCTTATTCACGACTGAATGTTGTATTTTTACCGTCTAGCGTAATTGCTGCAATTTAACACGTGTTTGTGCACGTGCAGGTTTTTGACTTCACTCTGGAGCCTGATGAGATGGACAGTGTGACAGCATTGAACAAAGGCTGGAGATACATCGTGCCAACTATAACTGTAAGTTTCTCGGCCCATAACGTTGATGTTTAATGTCATTTCTTTTTTTTATAACTGCAGTTATGGCACTTATAAGAAGTAGTGTAAAGCAAATGGATATATAGATAGAAAAATTATTTAAATAAATAAGAGAGAACATTGGTGTACCATCACACTAAGATTTTTTAAATTACTTTTCAGGTTGATGGCAAGCCTGTACCGAGGGATGCAGGACATCCTCACTATCCATTTAATGATCCTTATTAATTAATACATTGTATTGCAGGATTATGTGCCTTCCAATCCACTTCAACTGACCGAGCTGTACACATAACACATGATTTTGTTTTGTTGTTTATTGATGGGAGCATCCCCCCCTCACCCATTTTTCAATTCTCCAATGTTGGAGTATATGTCACAATCTGTATCTGTTCATTGTTCCAAATATCCCTATCTGTATTTGGATGACTTTTGAGTCCCATGGGATTCCAGTCTGAATGCCCCTCTGGTCTCAACCTGAGCCCTGTGGACCTTTCTGGCAAGCTTTATTAAAAAAATAAAATAAAATGAACATTACATCTCATATTTATATCTGTATTTGTGTTTGTTTGGAAATCATTATCTGTTTAGTCTCAATGATGGGTTCATTTTTTGTTACATCCCTGCTTCAGTGACTTGATTTTCCCAGTATGACTACAGCAAGAATGTGATGCCACCCCAAGCAATGGTGCGTATGGCACACGATCTGACCACTCATTATACAGTTGGTAGAAATGTAACTCCCACACTTAACAAATGAAACAGACCAGAAGATCAGTAGTCAATTTAAGGCTGATTAAATGTGTGAATATAATCAGCAAATATAGTGTCTCTGGTCCTATCAAGCTACACATTACCTGTTAAAGACTGATATATTTGTCACTAATTAGGATTATTTAACTTTCTTAACCTCATAGAAGAGACTGAAAGTGTAGCATTTTTCTCCCTGTATGAATTTGATTCCTGCAAGTTTGCAAGGCATGAAAGAAGCACGCAGAGTCAACAGTTCCATGTGTGTAATTGTCGGACATGTAATGTTGATTTATGGGTAATTTCCAGATTTTGATCTGTTTGCTTTGCATTTTAAATGGCCTATTACACTTCATTTAGGAATGATAGTAAATAATTTTAAAGCATGGTATAGGATATTTTGTTGTTGTTGTTTCGGTGGGTGTGGGTGTGTGTGTGTGGGGTTTTGAGGCTATTTTTATTAGTCAGTACGTTTACATGGACAACATCCATCCATCCATCTTCTATACCGCTTATCCTTTTTCAGGGTCACGGGGAACCTGGAGCCTATCCCAGGGAGCATCGGGCACAAGGTGGGGTACACCCTGGACAGGGTGCCAGTCCATTGCAGAGCACAATCACATACACATTCGCACACCCATTCATACACTATGGACACTTTGGACATGCCAATCAGTCTACCATGCATGTCTTTGGACTGGGGGAGGAAACCGGAGTACACAGAGGAAACCCCTGCAGCACAGGGAGAACAAGCAAACTCAGAGGGCCACGGTGGGAATCGAACCCCCGACCCTGGAGGTGGACAACAATAATCTAATATTAACCCAATTAAGACAATATTCACAGACCCTGGACACTAGATGGCCAAGCTCTTTACATAAATACAAACCAAAAAAAAAATGTAATGACTACAGTGTATTTGATGCAGAAAATGATATTTAACAATACTGTGTTTTCAATGGTTTCACTTCACATATTTAACTACGATGATGTGTTTTGTCTCTACATATAAGAATCCATAGTGAAAGTGAATGAGAATGATCTGAGACAGGGTTTTTGTATTTACCCAACACACACCCAAAGTCATCCTGCCTCTTAAAGAAACCCACATGTTCAAACGTTACTCATCATTTCACCTGACAAAAAAAAAATCTCTTTGGATACTAAGGTGAATTTTTAGATAAACTGTTGCTAGTTTATCAGCATCACTAGAGCACTTTGAGAACCTCATGAAACACAGTATGAGTATGGTGTCCTACAAGGCTCTGTTTTAAGGCCCACTGTTGTTTTCCCTTCACAGCCTTTTTGGACATGTGATTTGCTGACATAATGTTGACTTTCGCTGTTGAAAATACACAATTATACGTATCAGTATGACCAGACAAAACGGTGCAGTGGCTAGCATTGTCACGTCTCAACTCCAGGGTGCTGAGTTGGATCCTGAGCTCAGGTTACTGTCTGTGTAGAGTTTCACATATTCTTCACCTGTACACGTAGGGGTTTTGGTGTTTTTTCACCTTCCAAAAACATGCAGATAGGTGGGCTGGCTACACTAAATAGCTCCTAGGTGTGAGTGTGTGTGTGTGTGTTCACGCATGATGCCTCTCACTGAGTGGATCTGGATCTGCCATGACCCTGAGCAGGATAACGGGGTTACTGAAGATGAATGAAAGAAGTATAGACAGATTTAACCGCAATATATTACAAACACAAACATTTTTCCTAAATCCTGGTAAAAGAGAAATACTTGACCATTTAGGCAATCAAGGAATGCAATTTTTTTTTTTAAAGTTTTGGTTGTTGTTTATGTGTAAATATTTGTTTGCATTTGTTATAATGCAATAATGTATAAAGCAGGTGGGACTGTCAGTTGTCCTCGGCATGAAAAGATGGATCTCAACATCATATAGTCACTGTTGGAAAGGGGTCAAATATGCAGAAGATGCTGGAAAAACAAAAGAATGTGCAGGACCTGGAGGATTTTTCTGAAGAACAGTGGGCAGTTTAACTGCTCAGGACAAACAAGAGACTCATGAAGAACTATCACAAAACATAAAAACAGTTGTTGATCATCCAGGTAAAGACACACAGTATTAAAAATCAAGCGTATGTAAACTTTTGAATTGGTTCATTTGTAAATTCAGTTATTATTGTGTCTTGTGGACTATATGTAAACATCTGTTATGTGAGAAAGCTTATTCAGAGCAGAACTAAATAAAAAATATTTTTCTACCGCTTATCCTTCAGGGTCACGGGGAACCTGGAGCCTATCCCAAGGAGCATGGGGCACAAGGCGGGGTACACCCTGGACAGGGTGCGAATCCATCGCAGGGCACAATCACACACACCCATTCATACACAACGGACACTTTGGACATGCCAGTCAGCCTACCACGCATGTCTTTGGACTGGGGGAGGAAACCCCCACAGCACAGGGAGAACATGCAAACTCCGCACACACAGGGCCACGACAGGAGGCGGACGTGATAACCACTAAGCCACCGTAAACCCTCATTTATATCCATCCATTTTCTATACCGCTTGTCCTACAGGGTCGCAGGGAACCTGGAGCCTATCCCAGGGAGCATCGGGCACAAGGCGGGGTACACCCTGAACGGGGTTCCAATCCATCGCAGGGCACATACACACACCCATTCATACACTATGGACAGTCTGGACATGCCAATCAGCCTACTACGCATGTCTTTGGACTGGGGGAGGAAACCGGAATACCCAGAGGAATCCCCCATAGCACATGCAAACTTCCACCATGTGCCCTCTTATTTATATATTTATTTTAATTATAAACATTTTGTAGATTCAGCATGACATATGTAAACTTCTGACCTCAACTCTACATCAGGTGTAGGAAATAGTGCTCATGTGTCGGCAGTCGAAACTGAGCAGTCGAGTTTCCAAGCAGCGTGCCCTTTAAAATCATTTCCCGCGCTTTGACGGGGCGGTCAAAGTTCAGCGGAAGTGAAGTCAGCATCCGTATTTAAAGGCGCCAACAGTGCTCGGTTCAGAATCAGTCGTGTGTGGGTCTGTTGTTTTCTCCTGGGCTGCTTTGTGTAGGTTAAGTTGTTGGTAAGGCGGACGCTGAAGATGCCGGAGGAAAACACTGTCGCCGCTTCTTCGACCAGTGAGGCGTAAGTTTTGCGCAGATGTTCGCGCTGTGTGTTAGTGTTAGCTGTAGCGCGCTCAGGCTAGTTTTGTTGTTGTGCTCCGTCGAAGCCTTGGTTCAGCACTTGCGCACTAATCAGTACGCATCAACACGACGCCTAACGCTCCCTCCGCACTACTGAGTGCGCGAGTACGCGGCGTTTGGCGGGAGAGCCGCGGCTAAGTTGCTTTGCTAGTTTCGGTTAAGTCGGTTTACTTTCTCTTCTGTCGCACTAGCAGCTCTAAACTGTCCATGCTGTATTTTTTTTTCTTTCTTCTATAATCTCACAAACCTGTTAGAATTTGTAAATCTAAACAAGCTTAATTTTTCTCCCAGGCTGAATGCGCGTGCTCATGCTAGCTGCACTTATGCGTCGACTGTAGCTAAGCTAGCGGCTACCATGGTTACCTTACACCAAAAGCGCTCAAACTTTTTACACACCTCTTTATTTATGTCTACATGGGGGTGTCTTTTGTTTTTGAGGTTAGGATTAAACACCGACAACATGTAGTGATAAAAGAAATCATAGTTAATTATTGATTTTAATCATAATGCTGTGATTTGTCACTCTAGGGAGAGGGAAACGCCGGGATTCAAGGTTTGCCTGCAATGTAAAATAAATCCCCTGAGAATAACACTTTAGGCAGATATGTCTCGTTTATTAATTTGTTTGGGATTATTTCTGGGCTTCACGCTTGTAAACTCTTAATCACATATTTATCACTGTGTAAAATTGATGTATTAAGCTTTAAGAAGTCATAAACTGTATATGAGCTGTTTATCCAGACAGCTGTTCTCTCTGCTAGTGGAAGGAAATGGTTGCTCCTCTATTGCCCTGTTTTGGGAGAGGGGTAGTTGCCCCTCTCTTGGACCTTGATTTAAAAAAAAAAAAAACATAATACAGGGTTTGTTTAAGGTGCTTGAATTTTACTTTTTGAAATTAAGTACTGAAAGCTTAAATAGCCCTCTTTTTTATCTAGTGGTGCTTGAATTATAGTCAATAAATACAAAATTGCTCTAACTTTTAAAGTGTTTTATTTTTGGTAAAACATGAATACAGTCCTTTCACTCAAAATGTCATTCCTGCTGTAGCACTACCTTTTTCTTCCTCCTCCTGCTATTCACTCTTGTTTTAACAGAGATGGCTCTGGTCAATTTTTCAGACCCCTTTAGGGATGGTCCTGCTTTCCCACCTAGAGACACTCCACATTCAGTGTAGAGATCTTCTGTTGTGTCTAACTTTGTGTCTGAGTGACATGGAAATTTATATTCAAAAGCCCAACCGTTGTTTAACGTGTGGTGTTTGGTCAGGTGGTGATGTGGTTATATCAGGTTTTATCCGTGCAGAAGTGACTGCTGGTTAACATGTAGTCTTTTAATGTGCTGTTTCAGTCACTTTCATACTCGTTTCATTGTCTGACAACAAACATGTCGGTGGCAAGTTTCTCTTTCACTTTTGTCTTTCCAGACATGCTGAATGACTATAAAATATGGATATTGTGATGAATGGTCACATTTGTTTCTAAGAAATAAATCTTACAAACTTGGAAGCAGCTGATCCAATGTTTAAATTGCAAACAGTATCCTGTTAGTATTTGTGGCTTTTTCCTTTTCGACTATGTTCATAGTTGTTGATCAGTGACTATGTTTACATGCACAACAATAATCCAATATTAACCTGATTAAGAAACTACCATGTAAACGGCGATATAAGATTACCTTAATACGACTAAAGTCGTACTTGACGTAAACAAATCGAGTCAAGACAATAAGACAGCTACTACATAGTAGGTAAGTATGCCGTTTCAGACGCAGCCTTGCTCTCGTTTGCCATCAAACGGTTGAGCATTGCTGTGTACATGTCCTGTCTCAAAATGTGGTGAAACCTTCCACACGACCTTAATAGTCTGCTTAAGATGTGTACATGTCTAACACGCCTAAAATAGGAATACTCCACACGTCTTAACTAAATTTGTTTACTCTGAGTCTGACTTTAGTTGGATTAAGGTAATCTTAAATCTGTTTACATGGTAGTTTCTTAATCAGAGTATTGTCTTACATGGACAATAATCCAATTAAATGTACTGAGTGAGCTTAGTTTTTCATGTAGTTCATATAATGTGCTGTGCATCAAAGAAATATCCAGTATTGTGATGTGATGCACCCAAGTAATTAAACTGGACACTCCTCTGCCTTGTTTTGAGTAGATCAGAGAAATTAGTGTGCAAACTAACTTCCCTTCTCTCTTCCCAGTGTGGAAGAGAAGCCTTGCTCATCCAGTGCTGCAGAGAGGTGAGATTTCAGGTGTCTGCTACCTAATATTAAAATCAGTGAAAATATAGTTATGCCTGTAACATGAACATCTTGAATGGTTTGCAGCTCTGGTGATGTGGCTGAAGAGGCGAAGAAGCTGATTGGCACTGGAAACAGGCACCTGGTCATGGGAGATGTTGTGTCTGCAGTCACAGTGTTTCAGGAGGCTTGTGCTATGCTGTGAGTACAACTGACTAGAGCTGCAACAACCAATCAATTAAAGGAAGTAATTATGAAAATTCTCAGCGACTCATTATCGATTAGCTAGTCTAAAGAGTACAGACCAAAGTTGTGTCCAAAATGACTCGCTATACACTTGCACTATGTACTCTACTGTCTATTGTATGAACTTTAGGACAGTATCATCTCAGATCGATTTTAGGCAGGGGGGTTATTAACCGGAAGTATAAGCCGTTTCCCAGTGGATGGCACACATCAAATGCACGTAATGCAACACCACTAGCTTTAGCTGAATACTGTCAACCACGATGAATTTCTTCAGTTTACTGTTTCAGCATTACCTTTTATGCCCAACATGAGCTGTCGCCATCAGACGGTGGTGTAATCAAGTCCTCCAAGGCAGGGTTTTATATTGAATGTTGTGAACTTTCTAAAGCAGTGATGCACAATTGTTTATATCCCAAATGATCCACGGTGTGCGAGTGTTTGGGGAAACTGGTGTGAATTGCTTAAAAGGTTTAATTTAATTAGTTTACGGTCATGCTGTATCTGCACACTTGCAGTGTCAACTTTATTAGAACTGGAGCGATCGATTTATAACTAGGCCATGTTAGTCATCACTTGCAATTTTGATGTGTTGATCAACAGTTTAATGCAAGTAAAATCTGTAATATAATTAAAACTGTACAATCAAAGTTAGCATGAGTAAAACAATATGCCTAAAGGGAGTGAGTAACATGGTGAAAGGGTTTTTATTTTTTTATAAATTTAGGACTGGCTTAATTTGGTGCCTTTTTTTGTTTTTAATTGTATTATTTGGTTGAGAAACTAATCATTGGTTGCAGCCCCACAATTGACCTTGTGTACTTGTCATGTTTGCAGGCCTGTTTGGTAAAGCATGTAGCATGGGTGTATATCAACCTAATGTCTGGTTTATTTGTGGTGTACATGTGATTTATTCTGGACTAGAATTTGGACTTCTTTCCCTATATTGATAAACCCTTTCACATTTAAAAATGCATGACTTTTGACACTGCAACCATTTCACTTGCCCATTCTGTTTTGTAGTTATGTAACCTTCCAACCACTGGAACTGGGGTAGTGCCTGTTATTTACACTCTTATGGTATCTTGTGTGACTAAGGGGACAATTTACGCATCTTTGAACTTGAATTTGAGCACTTCGTACTGTTGCATCAGTAGTGTGTTTAATGAAAAGTTGTGCTTGACTGCTTTAAGTTGGATGAAGCACTATAGGAACACAATTTTATTACAATCGGTTTTAATCAAACCATTCCCACAGAGCTGAAAAATATGGGGACACAGCTGACGAATGTGGAGAGGCGTTCTTCCTGTGTGGGAAGTCCTTGCTAGAACTTGCCAGGTAATGCACCAAACAGTTTATTGCTTTTGGCTCTTGAACCCATCTTTTAAGCCAAATCATTTATCACTTGGTGGGTGTACTCTTGCAGGATGGAGAACTCTGTCTTGGGTAATGCTTTGGAGGGAGTCCCGGAGGAATCCTCAGAGGAGGGTGAGAAGCAGAATGACTCGAAGATTGAGAGTGCAGATAACTTGGATGGTGGGTATTTTGGTGGAAACACCAGATCTTTAAACACTGCTTCATTAGTGGTTATAAAAGTAATGTTTTGGGGGTTTTGTTCTAATTTGAAGTAAAAATGTATAGTGCCATTTGTTTGTCACTGGTGTTAACATTTCTTCCATGCATGCTAAAACTGATGTAGACCCCAGCTTGAGAGTTAATAAAATAGTGAGTGGCTCCAATTTGTTTATTTCTGAATGAAAATGAGCTGCTGTCAACCATTAGTGTTTACAATTAATCAGGAAATTGATTTGTCCGAGTGCTGTTTGATTTTAAACCTGCATGGTTTCATTACTGGCATGGAGTATAGACTAATATTGTATGGAGTAGAAATTGCCTCTTTTTTTTTTTTTTTTTTTTTGACTGGTCACTGCCACTTTGTAGAGAAATGTGAAATTGCATTTTTGAAAGGCAGACCAGGGAACCTTGTTAAACTGAATGCATAAAATGGTTGTGGTAAAAAGGAGAGAAGTTTATTCAAGTTATTAATTAGAAGTTATTAATGTTAATGACTTATTTGGAGAGGGGTGGTATAAGGGATTGGCAGCAGGGTGGTGGTGTTGTGCATTTCCTCATGGTTGTGGAACATGCTAAAAGGACAAACTGTCATATCAAATATTTGGACCACTTGCAGATATGGGTTTTGTTAGGAAGATCTTGCACAATGCGGGGTTCAAAACCAAACCACTGTCATTGGTCACAATGTCTTGCTTGACGTAATTTCTGTTTTAAGCTGGCAAGGTACTTAATGTTTCCACCACAATACAGAGAGAACCAGAGATGAGCTCCGGGAACAGGTTTATGAAGCTATGTCTGTGGAGAAAGGGGATTCTCAGGAAGGGGAACCAAAAGTGGACAAAGAGGAACAAGAAGTCAAGGAAGCTACCAAGGAAAATGCTACTGAAATTGGAGAGAAGACTGATTTTCTTGCAGGAAATGGAGAGAAGACTGAGATGACTGCTGAAATTGAAGAGAAGACTGAGGTTCTTGCAGGAAATGGAGAGAAGACTGAGGTGCCTGCCAAAAATGGAAAGACGTCCACAGGAAGTGTCAAAGGTGAAGAGCAGACTGCTGAAAATGTTGAGGAGTTGGACAAAGATGGCTCCTCAAAACAGGAAGATGTGGTTACAAAAGTGGCAAAGGAGGATGCTGAGCAAGATGTTAAGTGCACAGAAGAACCGAGTGGGAATGAACAGGCAGAGCCTACGGAGGAAGATGCTGGAGGTAGATTTGTTAAATGGAGCACATGGCAGGGGTATGGGTGAAGAAATGGGTTTATAGTGGCTTTTTTTTTTTTTTTTTTTTTTTTTTTCCACTTGGTGAACCTTTCTTGGCTCTCAGCTCATGATGGAAATGTAATGGTGGCTTTCACAGATGATGTCTTGCCATGTTTGTTGGTTTCAACTGACTTGCAGTGTCTACCTGTTTAGATGCTGAGAATGATAATGAAGATGATGACGATGATGAGGAAGCGGATGCCAATGCAGAGGACAAGGTTTGTGTTTAATCCAGGGATGTTCTGAGGGAGTGTTGATAAATGCAAGAATCCATATTACTTTTTCCCCACACTTTTTGTCTGTTTTTGCAGGAGGGTGAGGAGGAGGAGGATGTTGGCAATCTCCAGTTAGCATGGGAGATGTTGGAAGTGGCTAAAGTGATTTACAAAAGGTATGAAGGCTTGCAGAGAGAACCCCCCACACTTGTGTAATTGCCCTTGCTCTGGAAAAAACAATGTCTTGCTTACAGGAAGGAAAGCAAAGAGGACCAGCTAATGGCAGCACAAATCTTCTTGAAACTTGGTGAAGTTGGTGCAGAATCAGGTATGTTTGGCCAAGAACTTTTAAAAGAAATTACTTTAAAAAGTAAATTGGTTGTGAAATTTAGCTTGGTGTTGGATCTTAGCTCATGGAAATTTGTACACTTGTGGCCAAAGCCTGCTCACTGGATCTATTTGGTGTTGGTGACAAACCTACAAATGAGCAAACTGAAAAGGCATGATCTAAAATCAAATTGAGTTGATTATTTTAAGCAGTGGATAATTCTCAATATTCCTAGGGAGGAACTCTCCACCTGGATGATTCCAAATAGTCAGGTAGCCAAAGACTGTAGATTAGTACAGATCTCTTCCATGACTGAGCCTAGTTTGGTCTTTTTGTAGGTAACTACATCCAGGCTCTAGAGGACTTCCAGGAGTGCTTATCCATACAGCTGAAGCATCTTCCTCCTCACAGTCGTCTCCTAGCAGAGACTCACTACCAGCTGGGCATGACTTTTAGCTACACAGGCCAATACAGCAAGGCCATCCACCAGTTCAACAATTCCATCAAAGTCATCGAGAGCCGCCTGGGTATGTTGTGGTTCGTGTGAGACTTCCATAGTGTTGGTTATCCCTCATCGAGTGTTGTAACAGTGGTGGTGAATCAATCTCATTTCAAGACTTTTCAATGAAGATAAACATTTGAGTCTTTTGATGTTCCTCTTACCAGCCATGCTTCAGGAAGTAATTGACAAAACAGAAGGTGCTGAAGGAGCAGCAGAGGAAAAGCGTGAACTAGCAGAGCTAAAGCAGCTGCTGCCAGAAATTGCTGAGAAGGTGGAAGATGCAAAGGAAAGCCAGCAGACAGCTCCTTCAGCATCAGAAGCAATTCACCAGACCCTGGTGAGTTGAAGGAAACTGTACTGAAAATGGAATGGTAGTCTAGTATGAATAAGTGCTGAGCTTTTCATCTTTCAGGGAGGGGCCTCTACATCATCAGGATTTGCAGCTGAAAACAGTGGTTCATCTTCATCTACAGCCACCCTGGTACATTGGAAAAAAAAATTTAATTTGCACAATATTTGGGATTTTGACTTCAACCTTTATCACTCGCTCTGATCTGATTTCAGATAGCAGTTAAGCCTGCTGCTGACAGTGCGTCCTCTTCAAAATCTGCATCGGATATCTCTCATCTAGTCCGTAAAAAGGTGAGGGTCCGTCCAGTGCCCACTCTCATTACCTGCCTCTCCAAGAGACCCTAACTGTTTTTGCCCTCATGTTTAAAAAGAAGTTAAGCCCCCTTACTGTCATGAAGAGAGGCATGCATGTGTCTGTGATTAGAGAAGTTAAGCAATGTGTCATGGTTATCAGGTGGCTCGTGAATAGTGTGATTGCTGTGAGTGCAGCTGTGGATTTGTGCGGTTGGGCGGTAGATTAGATGAGGAGCTGAAGGGGTAAGAGGAAGCAATAAAGTCTGTTCTATCCTGCTTTGTATTCCTGCACAGAGGAAACCAGAAGACGAGAGCCCAAAAAAGGACAGTGATGCTAAAAAGGTCAAACAGGAGACCACAGTTAATGGCAGCGCCGACTCTGCCAGCAACAGCAATGGAGTCCAGGAGAAAATGGAACAGGAGGCGAGTTGATAGGCTTAATGTTTCTGCTTGTAGGGTTAGTGGAGGTGCTTCAGGACAGGGCCTAATATGTGGATCCATCACGCATGCCTATCCCCAATACGGATCATCTGCAGGATCCAATTTTGTTTGTTTTTTTTGCTTATGGGTTGTGGTTTGCTGTATAATGTCTTCTAGGCTGTGAAACTAAAGTGCTGCCAGTCCTTTTGCTTTTAGTACACTTCAGTTATTTATTTGTGTTGACTTTCATAACATGTTTGTTTTAGGCTGTGAATTCATCTACCTCAGCTGAAGCCACGGCATGATGGAGCTTTCTACCGAGCTGCCCACTGATCTTCCAACCAGCACAGCATGCCTGCCTCAAGTCTCTTCATGAACAGCATTTTGTTTTGTAAATAGGACATCTACCTTTCTGTGTCTGTCCAAGATTTTGTATTGTAAAGTTTCAATAAATATTTGCATACATCAACTGTCTTTCAGAAACCTGAGCACAACCTGCCCTTTTTACTTGGAGGGTGGGTTTAAGTTTGGGATTACATTTATGGCATTTGGTACACCCTTATCCAGCACTACTTGCATTTCTCATTTATACAACTGGGCAATTGAGGGTTAAGGGCCTTATGCAAGGGCCCAACAGTGGTAGCTTGGCAGTGCTGGGGCTTGAACTCCTGACCTTCTGATCAGTAACCCAGAACCTTTAACCACTGCCCCTGGATTAGAGTATGTTGGAAGCTGATGTCTGAGAGCCTGTAAAGGTGATCAAGTGGAAGCTCCCTATGGTAGCTGTACAGGCAAACTGTAAAAATGCTTAAGAGGAAGCTCTGGGCATCCTTCAGGTTAGGGCCGTGTATAGTGATTAATTTATACTTCAGCATAAAAGGTAGTATCTGGGTTGAAAGTAGGTTTGTCAACTCTTCCCAGCTGTGTGCCTCTTCATGAACACTCAAATATATTAAATCCTTATGCAAAGGTATAGTCACTTGCACTTGATGTGCTTACAGATCTACTGTGTGACATGTCCAAATGCTCTGAAGAAACCTGTCAAGCAGGCTAAAGTTAATGGGAAGATGACAATCAAGAGACCTGAAAATGGACCCAACACAATATTTAGAAGTAACACCAGGATGCAACCAGAGTGGGCAAAAATAAAAGATTACTGGGAATTTATAGAAATCTGAAACAAGTACTTTTCAGGCACAGGAGATGGTTTTTGTATTGCATTAAATTGTTTCCAATGTTATCTATTGGTCTTTTAACTTGTGATAGTACAGGTCAAATTTAACTAATTGAAGGTGTTGTTGGTTTTGCATTAAGCTCCAGTGTATATAAAATAGCACCTTCTTCCAGTAATGGTAATCTAATCTTTGACACTTGACCATGAAACAAGTCTACTGACTTCCAGTAGGTGTGAAAATTGTACAAGAGTTCATTTTCATAACCATGCACTTATGGAAGTATGGGTGTAGTATGTTGGATCTAATGTTAAGATAAAAGAATGGTGGTGATTGCAAGTATGAACTTGTACAAACTGATATGTGAAACGGAGAGAGGAGGGAGAGCTCTTTGCCACAACAGGCCTCTGTGTGACAGTTTCCTTTAGATCTGCATTTAGCAGATCTACACAATCTTACAAAATGTAGACAATGTTGACACTAAGTTCAAGAAATCGAGACGTGATGGACAACTAATATCAAAAAGATCAAATGAAGCCAAAATGTAGAAAATAAAAATCTGAACATCTTTAGAAGCAATGAGATCTTATACTTTGAGCATGTTTGGACCTCAGATAAGCACACACCAAGCGTCATCAGCATTAGGCATCGTACACACCTGCATGCCAGCTCAACTTCAGGGCAAGTTTGCTGGATGGATTGTGAGTGTGTTGTTGAACGAGCGGTCCATCAAAGAGGAGTTCTCTAGCAGTAGGTCAGCTGGTTTGGTGGAGTTTGAGGTCTGACCACTGAGCCTAGTAATTTAGTATGAAGGAAAAAGAACAGTGGACCAAGAAATGACACCTGATGGACTAGTAGTAAAGCTGTGACTTCCCCCTCAAGAGCCATGAAGTAAAGTAATTGGTTACTGCTCACAGAATTACAAGCTACCACTCCCCAGTGTTTGTTTAAAACAAAGAGGTAGGTAAATGCAATCAAATCGTATCTGCTTACATCAGGTAGTGAAAAAGCAATGGCATCTTTATTTCTTTTGGGTGAGTTTATGATAAAGCCACATTCAAATCACATATAAGAATCATTTCCTTTTCAAAAGGGAGCATCCACAAACAAATTAATATTCATTCAGAAATTTCAAGTTATGCAAAACAACAAACTGATGATTGCACAAATGACAGTAGGCATAAAGCACCACCACATGCCCAAGCGTTTTATTCCTCTTACACTACAGCAATTTGCTGACAATTAAAAAAAAAAAAATGTAACAATTAAACAAGGACATGTTCCACATTTAATGCTGTAGAGAGATGGATCTGTCGCAAAGCACTGACACTGTAGACTCCTTCCAATTTTATTTATTTTTTTTAAACCATGTCCTTACATAAAGTGTCGAGGGCCTGTTAAGGGAGTTACTATACAAACAATAACATTAGAACAAGTACATAAATATAAACCTGAGATTTGCCATGCAGTCAGTACAACTGACTTCATAGAAAATTAATCAACACCTTCTGACCAATCAGAATCAAGCATTCAACAGCACTATTGTGTAAACATGTCAGTCTAATTAGACTCTACAAATCAGCAGGGATGACCGAGACCCAGAACTCAACATATACATATTCACAACAGCCCAGATCCAACTGGTTTGGGGTTCATCTCTCATTCTCACCTCTGACCACTGTCCTTAGGAGGAGGATCCACGTGATCGGTTTGGGGCAATGAAGAAAGAAAAGGATTGGATGAAAGGTGTAATGTTTTCGGCTGGGATGTTTGTCCTTCCAGGTCAGTGCGCGAGTGTGAGATGGCCTGCGATGATTAAACAGTGAGGGCATATTTAAAGTTAAATTCACAATCAGTAGGAAAATATTGATTAAAATGAACGGTATGAAAGAAGTTGTGTGTTGCATACCGTTGATGGGTATTTGTACTGTCTGCTATTGTTAGGATTGATTTTAGCACGTGACTGTACATCTCCATCACGGGCATTAACTACACGAAGGCAAATCTCCATGTTACCCAACTGATCATGGAGAGAACCAGACGAACAAGGGTTCAGTTTAGAATAAACAAGATGAGATGAGATGCTTTACATGAGTATTGTTCTTCTACATACAGAACCAACACATCTGTGTCTTATTAGAGAAGCAAAGAACAGCACTATGCTAAAATAGGAAAGGCGTTTGAGGATGTTACCTGAGGCACAGAGTTGAGCTGGCCCGCGCTGAGGCACGGCCTCACAGGCAGAGAGCGGAAAGGAAGTTTCCAGAATCCGCTCTGAACCTGATTGTGATCGTCAAAGAGCTGCAGTTTGGACCAGCCTCGCATCTCTTGATCACACAATTCAAAAACGCCAACAACCTGAACTTCCACCACCAAGCAGAGAGACGGAGACGGCTGCACGCTGTGAGGAGAGTTTCAGTTTTTGGAACAGTTTTCAGTTACAGAGGTAAAATATCTCATGATTCTAAGCCTAGGCAGTGATATAATTATATATTACAAATATTAATTTACATGGTCGCTTAGTGGTTAGCACGTTTGTCTCGCACCTCCAGGGTTGGGGGTTCAAATCCCACTTGCACCCTGAGTTTGTATGTTCTCCCCGTGCTTCGGGGGTTTCTTCCAGGTACTCCGGTTTCCTCCCCCGGTCCAAAGGCATGTGTTGTAGGCTGATTAGCATTCCCAAATTGTCTGAAGTGTGTGAACGGGTGTGTGAATGTATGTTCGATTGTGCCCTGCGATGGGCTGGCTCCCCATCCAGGATGTCCCACAGCTTGAGCGGATAGGCTCTCGGCTCCCCCACATGACCCTGTGTAGGATAAGCGGTACACAAAATGGATGGATGGAATATTAATTGAGCTGGTGGACTTAGCTGGTGAGAATTTCCGCTCATTCAAAAAGACTCATTGTCGTTGCTATTCGGCAGACACTTTTTGTCTTACACTTGAGCTGAGCGCTTGACGGTTAAGTGGCTCCATTATTGGTTCTCTGGCAGCCATGGGATTAAACCTCACAACCGTCAGATTACTAGGTTAGAACCAAGATAGGTTTTAAGGCCATGCAGACTGAGAACAATTCCGATCACCTACAACCGCAACTATGGCAGAATAAGTCTTTAAACACGTTTTTGTGACTTTAAACACGCTTTTGTTCATTTATACTAACGGAGTCAACAAGTTTGGCTGTAATAATACATACTGATAATGACAGTGCAGCATGAAACATTTAGTTTGCACAATTGTAAAAGATTATATGAGAAAAATAGTTGCCTTAAATAGAAACCTGAAGTAAAATTGAAGTGTAGATGGTGACAGACATTTTAATGAGTATTTTTTATAAAAGTTATTACACAACATGACGAACCAAGACACCATTAGAAGTCTATTACGTATAATAGAACTCGTAAGACATGTCACACTGTGAATCCAAAAGCAGGATGGTCATTTATTTTATTGTTTGCCATTTTTTACCCCATCACTTCCTGTTAACGCTCCAGTGTTTAAATGAACGAAGAACGGATTAGAACAAAATCCAGTCATGTAGACGGTCTATAACAGAATTGAATGACAAAGTCTAAATAAATCAGGATTAAGCCTGGTTACCTGTGCACAGGCTGCTTGACAGCTAGTAAGGCGTAGTTTCCAGCATGCCTTCTCGGTGGATAGCCTAAAGCCCCAGCAGGCTGGCCGTGAACAGGTGGCATAGGGGTGGGTCGCCCGATTTCTTGCCCCCCAGAGTATAGCCTGGCTACCAGATGAACTGTTCTAAATGTGTCATCCACGCCAAGGACCATGTCATAGAAGATCACAAATCCAGACCTGTATATACACATTATCATTAAGTTTATGGTTTAATGACTGCTGTTTGGCATTTGTTTTGTTAATTGTTATTGAAATACTCGTCACTGACGGTACGTTGACATATGAGTACAAGAACAAACTACAACCCCAATTCCAAAAAAGTTGGGACGATATGTAGTGTATATCACAATCTCAGACCAAACAAAAGAGGCTGATGAAGGTACAACTGTTTGCAACTGCTGCAACATAACTGATAACAGAAATATAGACGTTCCACATCATTAGACTATAACTATAATTACATAAAATGTATAACATGTCGGTCTTTAATAAATTAAACATTTGTTAGAGTTGACAAATTGCTGTGGTAAAAGAGGAATAACACACTTTTGGATATACGTGCCCATCTGATCATAATTTAAAAATTAAATTGAAAAAATTATAATAATAATAAAAAATAACTATACGTTTCTAACATTGCCAAGTACAACATAAAATATTATTAACGAACTTGTAATGAACAAGGAGTTATGCTTAATTCATTATAATAAAAGTACAACTCGACTGCCTATAAACGCATACCTCCAAGTGTTTTATTCCTTACATATATTTCATTAAGATGTAAAAGGAAAGAACTGGACTCACACAGGATCATAAGGAGCAGGACCAAGAGAGTCCACTGAATCAAACAAATGTCTGTGCTGTTGTGAAGTGTATTCCTGCAACATTGATTAATCATGAATATAAAACCCCAATTCCAAAAAAGTTGGGACGCTGTGTAAAACGTAAATAAAAACAGAATGCAATGATTTACAAATCTCAGAAACCCATATTTTATTCACAATTAAACAAACATATCAAATGTTTAAACTGAGGAAATGTACTATTTTGAGAAAAAAATAAGGTCATTTTGAATTTGATGGTTGCAACACATCTCAAAAAAGATGGGACGGGGCAGCAAAAGGCTGGAAAAGTAAGTGTTACTAAAAAGAAACAGCTGGAGGAACATTTTGCAAATAATTAGGTTAATTGATGACAGGTCAATAACATTATTGGGTATAAAAAGAGTATATTAGAGAGTCAGAGTCTCTCAGAAGTAAATATGGGATGGAATCTGGATGGAAGAACATGTTGCTCTAAAACCTGTAAATACCTTTCAGCATTGATGGTACCTTTCCAGATGTGCAAGCTGCCCATTCCATAGGCACTAATGCACCCCATATCATCAGAGATGCAGGCTTTTGAACTGAGCGCTGATAAAAAGCCGGATGGTCCCTCTCCTCTTTGGTCCTCTTTAAATTAGAGGACGCAGCGTGCATGGTTTCCAAAAAGAATTTCACATTTCGATTCGTCTGAGCACAGAACAGTTTTCCACTTTGCCTCAGTCCATTTTAAATGAGCTTTGACCCAGAGAAGACAGCTTCGTTTCTGGATCATGTTCACATATGGCTTCTTCTTTGCATGATAGAGCTTTAACCAGCATTTGTGGATGGCACGGTGAACTGTGTTCACAGACAATGAGTTCTGGAGGTGTTTCTGAGCCCACACAGTGATTTCCATTACAGAATCATGCCTGTTTTTAATGCAGTGCCGCCTGAGGGCCCGAAGATCACAGGCAAGCAGTATTGATTTTCACCCTTGTCCCTTGCGCACAAAGATTTCTCCACATTCTCAGAATCTTTTGATGATATTATGTACTGTAGATTATGAGATATTGATAGTCTTCACATTTTCACATTTTACATAGGGGGGAGCATTATTCTGAAATTGTTCCACAAATTGTAGATGCAGTTTTTCTCAGATTGGTGAACCTCTGCCCAGCTTTACTTCTGAAAGACTCTGCCTCTCTAAGATACTCTTTTTTTTTTTAATACCCAATCATGTTACTGACCTGTTGCCAATTAACCTCCTGCTGTTTCTTTTTAGTAACACTTACTTTTCCAGCCTTTTGTTGCCCCAGTCCAAATTTTTTGAGACGTGTTGCGGCCATCAAATTCAAAATGGTACATTTCCTCAGTTTAAACATTTGTTATGTCTACTATGTTCTATTGTGAATAACATATGGGTTTATGAGATTTGCAAATCACTGCATTCTGTTTTTATTTACATTTTACACAGCGTCCCAGCTTTTTTGGAATTGGGGTTGTATAATTGGTTTTATAAATGATGTAAAAAATGTAATTTAATATTGCCTAACATGCCAGATAACACCGTAATAACATCTACAGATCCACTAGACTTTGCTTATTTCATAAAACAGTGTAAGCATATGGCCATTTATTTTACAGATTTAAAATACAGATTAAATACAGATCACACCCACTGGAGCAAGAAGACAAGTCTTTCTCTCCCTGCTTTTCTCCACTTCTCTCCTCAGGTTGGAGATCTCAGCCTGCAGGTTGGTAACCTGATAGGTGTGGTGCCTCTGGATCAGATCCAGGTCTAGACCAGCTACAGCAGAAAGTCATGAAAAGGACAGATCCAGCCAATAGATGGTTAACATCATCAATAGTTCTTCATTATTATCAACCTGACTACTAAACTACACAAATATGCTACTGACACCTAGATACCCTGTAGGTGGATCGTTTAGGTCTATAATTAACTTACGCTGATTACTTACTACACTATTCACTCAGCCATCTTTACTCCATACTGTAATTTGTATAGAGTATGAATCAGAAACAAATCAGAGGGTTTAGAACATCAAATACTGAGATTTTGATCAGGATGTTTTATAGATATCTTTTTGTACTTGATGTTAGAATTGTTGTAAATGAATCACATGAAAATGAATCACATGAAAATGAATCATATGAAAATGAATAAATAAATTAAAAGAGAGGGGAAAAAAAAGAATTGTATTACAGACTATTTTTCTCAACGATAATTATGGACATTTCAACTTCATTTTTGCTTTTATAAGCATGTATTTTTGTAACACCTTTATTTAACAAGAGTGGCATGATACCATACATCTCATACACCTCATCATACAAATCCACATATTTACAATTTTCTGTTAAATTTGCTGACGTTGGAGGTCTTTCACATCTCAAATCATTGACCCACAAATTGCAAAACCGGTACATATTGTAAACCTTAATAACTGAGCCAGTTGTTAACTTTTGATGTCACTTACCTTAATTTTTGTGTAACAAATAACTTTGGTTTTTATCTTAACATGTAATATGTTTATGATTGCTGCCAATACAGCTTCCCAAAAATTACACACAAAAAAATGGAAAGAAAATAAAGAATTAATCCTGAGGTTAATATCCTGTTACTTTCTGACACATTTATATCATTATTTTTGTTTAATGGTGCCTTATTCTTGTTGTGCATTTCAACTTGGTTTAATAATGTCAACGTTCAAGCATTTATTTAGAACTGTGATCATTTTTGTAACTGAACTATAAGACATTTTTGAGTGACAGTATAAGAAAATATCTAGCCTTTGTCTGCCAATAGGAAACAAGTATTTTCCGTGGCCATGGCTAAAAATCTCTACCACAGCGCTGTTGAATTCTCAGTTCTTATTGGTCAGGTAATGATTATTTTGCTATAACATCAGCTCGGACAGTAGTAGCCGACTGAAATTCAACTGGCAGGTTTATATGAAAGCTTCCAGTCTAATATGTTGTCATTTCTGTAGTAACAACAAATTCTGAAGCACTTGTTTGGTGCATGCTCTACATTAATGGAAAGAGTTCCCAGTGTCAAGCACTCAGCAGTTTCGCTGTAACATGAAAAGCTGTATTTTATTTTTCATATTAACTTCAAGTTGAGAAAAATCAAGGTTGGTGAGGGAATGACTGTGCATACTGTAGCTTTTATAAAGTAAGTGATAACAGGAACTAACTTGTTACTGTGATGAGTCACAACATTAAATGTAACTAGAAACGGGAATTTTTTGTTCTTTAATACATAGAAAAAAAACTATCATTTGTCAGTTTAATGTGGTATATGAGGAATAAAACACTTCAGGACATGCTCTTATTGGAAAATAATTTCTTTGGGGAGTTTATTTTCCTATCACAGTACACCCTGTTGTATTTTATTCCTTACCCATGACAGTTTTCATAATGAACCATATTTATAAGATCAGAAAAAACATGGTATAAGCCATCATGGCCTCAAATATGTCCGTTATTATAAGAATTACAGCTAACTTTAACATTACATTTAGACATAAACTGCCATGGCAACTCATGACAGCAACTTTTTATGGTATGTTATGTCAGGGTTCAAGTAATCTGTTAACTATTTTTGCTAGTTTTTGAGACTGCCAAGTCAGAACTGCTATAAGGAAATCATATTTAAGCAACAAAGATGATATTGCACAATTTCAAAAAAACCAAAAGAAGCTTGTGAGTTGCAGGGGTTACCTGCTCTTCCTCGGTGTCTCTCTCGGTCTAGCTGTAATTTGAGGATCTGCTCCTCCAGTTGCTGGTTCTCGTGCTCCACTGCCAGAATACTGGAGTCCAGAGCTGGATGAGAGGACTTCATTCCTGAAGACAGGAAGGAGGAGTTACAGGCTCCCTCATGCTTAGACAAAATGGTGTAGCAAAGTTGCACAAACACTGCATTACTCACGTCTTTTCTTCCGTCTCCGGTGCTCAGCTGCAGGTCTGCTCTGCTCCAGGGTGTGAGCCTCAGACTGCAGGTCATGCAGGTGGGCCAGAACCTCTGGATCAGAACCGCCGGACTGTATGTATGCTAGATGTAAAGATCTGTTAACAAGAAGCATGCTCCTCTGAGGAGATACAACCAAGTTTCAAAGAGAGCTAATTTATGGACTATTTCTTTCTGGTTTATATTTAAACAACACAAATCTCACTATGTTAACATTTGAGTGGAAAGTTTAATGTAGAAATAGATCAAACTAATTCAGACTATTCACATTCAGGCTATTATGAGACACAGCCAAACCTTATCTGGCTGGAGAGTGGGCCATCCACGGAGGAAATGAGGTCAAAGGTGACGTGTTGTGATCTTCTGTCTTCTAGTGGGTCTGAAGTAACATTCACATCTTTCATCCTAAAATAAATCAGGGGACAAATGTCAATGAAATTGTCACGCAAGGAAACTGCTGAGCTCATCTCTCTCACACACTCTCTTTCACCCTCCTCACTCTCACCCCCCTCCTCTTTCTCATTCTCTCTCTCACTGTCTCATCCTCACGCTCTCTCATCCACCTCTGCACCCTCACTCTCACCCACAGTCTCTTTCTCACACTGTCTCATCCTCACGCTCTCTCATCCACCTCTGCACCCTCACCCTCACCCACAGTCTCTTTCTCACTCTGTCTCATCCTCATGCTCTCTCACCCCCCTCCTCAATCTCTCTCACCCATGTAGTGCATTGATCTGAGTGCTGAGTCGGTACAGAACCTCCTCGTTTCTCTCTTCCTGTTCTTTCAGTTCATGGAGCATCTCCTTCAGATGAGCCGTTCCATCATGCCCAACCAGGGCTATCTGCCGTTCAATCTCTAGATGCACAAATGTTCAATTAGAGATTATACTATTCCTCTAAAATTCCTATACTAGACGCTTGAGTATATAATGCATAGCGTAAGTGCATAGTGTATAGTACGTCATTTGGGACACAGTTCATGTTTTATTTATTAAAGAAGACGTATCATAGTTTTTATCCATTTATTGTTGTCGAACGCTTGTGAAGAGTTCGTTCTGATTATCACTTACATTATAACAGTAATTCCCTCACTAGCCTCTTATTTTCCTCTTTCTTGAAGTTAAAAGACAAAGAATGCAGCTTGTTGTTTTGCCAAGAATCTGAAAAACTTTACCTTGACAAAGCACTGACACTTGAGACTCCTTCCATAAATGCTAAATAAAAATCTCCTCACAGAAAAATTCACCATATCAACATTTAGACACATTTATAAAATCTGTTTATGCTGAGCGTCTGCCTTACAAGTCCCTCTGTAAATTGTTATGATGAAAAATTATAACATTAGAACGAGTGCGTTAATATAAACGTGTGATTTGTCAAATTAATCAACAGCTTCAGACCAATCAGAATTGAGAATTCAAGAGCATGGTCAATGCAGCCTGTTTTATATTACATTAATGATTAACTTTAAATTATTTATTTATTAACTATATAATATAATATTAATGTCTGTGTGTAAGGCAAGTGGTACATAAGTTTTAATAGCTTTCCAGCTGGATTCACTGTGGTGTGTTTTCTCTGACTGGCAGACTGGTCGAGACGCCTCCGTTGTCCTGATTGGTTGGATGTTTATGGTCCACATCAGATCACAGTTTCTCTGATGTTCTGATTTTAAAATCACCGACTCCATCTTTAAACCTGGTTGCTCCGATACGAATAAAGAGCGATACAGGCTCACCCTTTCTCTGTTGCTCCAGCTCGGTGGTGTGTGACCGGATTTCAGCCAGCTTCTGCTCATGGTGTTCACACACTTCCTGAAGCCTCTCTCCATCAGCCCACTTCCTGCCTTGATACAATCCCTTTAAAAATCCATATAACCCATATACGAAGAACCGTTTATTTCCACAAAAAAAGCTTTCGAATGTACAAAGATGTAATCCCACTAAGTTCTACTTGCCTTTTCCAGTCTCCCCGTCAGACATTTCAGACGTACACATTGAGAGTAACACTGTTAAAAACTGACCTGTGTGTGTCTTCTGGACAGACTCTCTTCAACCGACATCCTCAGCTTATGAAACTGAAATGCAGGATTTATAAAATCTACCGTGATCTACTTGACTGTGTAGACTTTGAAATTCTCACTGATACAATGGAAAATATGAATTTTCTATTCATATTGAAATCCAAGATGTTGACATCACACCTCATGAGTGAGCTTGTTAAAGGACAGGCAGTCAGCCATGCTGGGTTCTCTGTAGGTCTCTCGTCTGTCAGTCTGCCTTAGCAGTCGATCTCTCTGCTCGCTCAGCTGTTCACACACACATGCTCAAGAAATCGCTCATATTCATATTCATATTTATAGAATAATTATTATTTTTTAAACCACATAACATGGTGTTATAGGAAAATGACAGCATGCCCGGACATGTTTTACTCCTCTTATACCACAGCAATTTGCAGATGATCAAACATCGTAATTTGTAAATGAGGAAATGTTGTACTTTTAATCATTTATAATTGCATTCAGTGTTGTGGAACGTCCATAAAGACGAGTTCCTGTTCTCAGTTCTGATATAGCAGCTACAAACAGTCATTCATTGACCAGACTCTTTTTTTTTTCTTTTAAAGTTAATGGCAAAAAATAAAGCTTATGTGACTGAGAAACCTGAAAGCACAAAACAACAACAACCCTTCTCTCTTGGCAGAAAACATACCATTACAAAGCACTGACAATGGAGACTCCTTCCAAAAATGCTAAAAAAAAAAAACATCTTACAGAAAGCTTGGCCATATCAACAATTATACATTTCCTTTGTTAAATAACAAGACTTTTACTGTGTATAATTAAGTTTTGATTACATGTTGGGTCCACCATACAAGTCCACACAAATGAGTTACTACTATAGAAAAGATGACGTATTAGAACCAGCACATTAATATAAACCTGTGATTTAAATTACACACGGCACTACTTTAAAGCTGCTGTTATAGAACATCTGTCTAATCAGATTGGAGAATTAAACAGAGCTGTGGAATTACACACAATAATATCATACAGATGTTAGCATATTAAGATGCTAAGTTACTGATCTTATGGGATTTGTAGTCAGGGGCAGACTTAGCACTAGGTGAAGGTAGGCAACTGCCTTGGGTCCCCAGAAGCCAAGGGCCCACTAAAAATGCAAGTTATATATATTTTTAATTATTAATGCTAAAAAACGTATTCTGAAAATGTAAATATTGATGTTAAAACATTGAAATGAGGGCCCCCAAATCACTAAATCCGTCTCTGCTAGTAGTGATGTGTTGTTCGGGAATGAGCCGCCTCTTTTGTTTGTGATTGAACCTGCAGTGTAAATTAATCAGCATCAGAGCTGTTCTGTACTGCAAGTAGTAGAGAGCTGCACTGCTGCTTCACAAACAAAAAAAACAATTACTTAAATTCCATCCATCCATCTTCTATACCGCTTAACCTTTTCAAGGTCACGGGGGAACCTGGAGCCTATCCCAAGGCGGGGTACACCCTGGACAGGATGCCAATCCATCGCAGGGCACAATCACATACACATTCACACACTACGGACACTTTAGACATGCCAATCAGTCTACCATGCATGTCTTTGGACCGGGGGAGGAAACCGGAGTACCCGGAGGAAACCCCCGCAGCATGGGGAGAACATGCAAACTCCGCACACACAGGGCCACGGTGGGAATCGAACCCCGGACGTGTGAGGCGAACGTGCTAACCACTAAGCCACCGTGCACCCCAATTACTTAAATTGCACAGAAATATCAATTGCAAAGCACAGTATTTCATTATTTAGAAGTTAGAGTAATATTTCATTTAACAATTCAATATACTTAGGAAGAGAACAACAATCACTGATGAAACTATTGCACACTTTGGTTTTTAAAAACAAAACAAAGCTGAGCCAAATAACGTGACTCATTGAAAAGAGCTGGAATTCCCATAACTAGGATTGTGTGAGTTTGAGGGGATAGTTTTTCTCACCAAACTATTCATGATAGTTAACAAGGTTAAAAAAATTGACGGATTGTAAATATGGACTGGTATTTATGCACATTTCAAACATTATTCCTCCCTTATTATGCTTTTTCTTGTCCAGTCTTTAGGAGACAATGAGTAAGAGTGGAACGATACAGCTGAGGTCATACATTTACATACGCCTTGTAGAATCTGCAGTGTTAATAACAATTTACACCAATCATTACTATTTTGTTTTGAGATCTTATTTTCATTTAGTACCGCCCTTCAGAAGCTACATGAGATATTTACATGTTTCCCAGAAGACGACAAAATAACAAACTACACCGATCATCCTGTTTAAACCTTTACATCCACCTTAATGTATCGTGTTGCTTTCTTGAGCATCAGTGAACGTTTGCACCTTTTGTAATAGTTGTGTACGAGTCCCTCAGTCTTCCTCAGTGTGAAAAGATCAATCTCAATATCAAATAGTCACTGTTGGAAAGGGGTCAAATATGCAGATGCTGGAAAAACAAAAGAATGTGCAGGACCTGGAGGATTTTTCTGAAGAACAGTGGGCAGTTTAACTGCTCAGGACAAAGAAGAGACTCATGAAGAACTCTCACAAAACATAAAAACAGCCACTGATCATCGACACACAGGATTAAGAATCGAGCGCATGTAAACTTTTGAACCGTTCATTTTCAGTGATTATTGTGTCTTATGGACTATATGTAAAAATCTGTTATGTGAAATAGCTTATTCAGGCAGTACTAAATAAACTAAAAGCAATTTTTATGATCTCTCCCTTTTTAAATTTTTTTTTAAATGATTAACTTTTTGCAGATTCTGCAAGGCGTATGTAAACTTATGACCTCAACTTTATATTTGTATTATTGAAAAATACGCAACCAGCTAAACTGTTTCTGGATAAAACAATACATCAGCACCGATACTCAAAAAGTAACTTAATACAAGTAAGCCTGTACTAACACCATATACTCATATACATATAACTCAAATACCATCACAGTTTTACTTACATGAATTAGATCAGGAGTCTTTGTTTTTGTGGGGCGTAATACCCTCAAATCCACCTTTCCAGGCTCAATGATTTCCACTCGTCCTCTCCTTAGCACTGCTGGGTCTCCTATGGCACTTCCTATACAGAACCGGGACTTGTGTTTGTCCAAAAGTCCAGAGGAGCGAAACACCATGTTACAATCAGGACAGCTGAACTCTCCAGAGTGTTCCATCTCAGCCGCTCTCAAAAAGTAATCAACTTTCACTCAGATTGCTTACAGACGTTATTTAACCTGTCGATTCGGGCGCTGCCGTTACACTAAACTGTTTTCAGTTTCACCGATCATTTCTCTCAGCTGGCGAGGATTTGTTTGTTGGTTACGGTCACCATGTCAATTCAACTTAACAAAGGAAACTGATGAAGTCACTACCACACACACACACACTTCATAAACGCAAGAAATTAGCGTTCTTATATTCTGCTCTTAATACAACGTGTCCTCATTTGTCCACCATGAGCCGATTTTATTTGAAAATTAATGTTTTTTTTTCCAATGTGGAAACACCTGGGCAGAAAACCAAATGGTAGACATATTTGGCAAATTGGTGCAAAATATTTATTACAATTTTTTTCTTCATTCCTCCCCCCCTCCCAAGCTGCAGAATTTTTTTTCTTTGCTGTCTTATACAGATAAAACCCATACACGACACCTTATTTATCTGCGAATAACGTTAACAAAATAATCGTCATCTTCCAAAACTCACAATTTTTATTCTTATATTTTTTTTTACAATCCACCCTGAATATCAAGGCTGCAGGAACGACATAATGCAAACAAAAGAAGAAGAAGAAAAAAAAACTATTTATGTGGGATTTTTTACAGCTGTACCAACATAAAAAAGAAACTTAAATCGGTAATAAAGCCTTTTTATACCCTATCAGCAAAAACAAGGTACAAAAAAATGGAGATGCATAATTTCCACCAGCAGTCCCTCATGAAATACAGAACTTTTGCAGATGGGCATCTACGGTTTTATCAGCTGCACAGACAGAAGAGTGTCGAGTTCTCGTAAACACATTTATGAACAGAACGTGTTTTTACAAGTCAGAGCCAAGAGGAAAGCTCTACGGACTAAATGCTCTTTTCTAACAAGCCAATAAGAAATCATTCACTACATAGGAAGTTTGTGTCAGTGGATTCAAATGTGCTTGGTAAGGCTGCATTTCCCTCTAATTATCGTTGAAATCTGTATTCATTTATTGATTTTTATTTTTTTTTCCTGCAACAGCAAACACTGAAACCGATTAAATATCATGGCTGACTTGGAAGATGGTTAATCTCAACATTCTGGCTTCAGAAGAATATTTAAAGATAACTCTTTGGGATTGACCTCGTCATAGAACAAGAACCATTTGAAATTCTGCAAGCCCAAACTCATTCATGTTGTCTATCAAATGAAACTGCACTGAGACAGACAATATGTGTTTATGACTGTGATTATTTATATGTAATAAAAAAAAAATTAAATAAACCCCATTGGTCAGTGAAGCTTTCCTCTATTACTGTTTTTTTATAATGAACTCCTCTTCACTCTCAAAAGCTAGGCGAGAAACTCTCACCCAAGCTACGTATCAAATCCGTGTCACTTTGATCGTACATTCACAAGCTTCCTCACATATAGTTCAAAAAAAGCAGAGTGAGACCGGTGGAAGCAGTACAGATCGAATCAAACGCGAGAGATGGGCTCAGATCTTAGCTGCCAAACCGTACTACAAAAAAAAAAAAGATTTCTATTGGGCTTTCCTTTCGTTTTAGTGCTTTCTTGCTGGCTTGTGTTCATTTCTATGAGGGACTGGGACCAACGCCGCTGTTAGAGGCTCACAATGATTGTTTCGTCTCAACACTAATGCTACGAATTGTTTTCGCAAAAAGGAAAAAAAATATATATATTTGAGAAAGGTGTCAAAGCCATTTTATATAACATTCAGATGAAGTCATATTCCACGTTAAGTCACGGTTATAATTGGTGTTATTATGAGTTAGTCTTTTTTTCCCAAGCAAAAACAAATAAAATAAAAAATATCTGGTGGGGGATGTGTGTGTGTGTGTGTGTGTGTGTGTGTGTGTGTGTGTGTGTGTGTGTGTGGCTTTAGATAGACAATTCTAGTCTGGGGAGAAAACGGGAAAAACATGAGAACAGGAGAGAAAAGGAAGAAAGAAAAACAAATTGCCCATGACGTGTCATTTCAGTGTTCTCTCTCTCACTGGGATATGACCGATGGCTCTTGTCCATGGAAACAATATATTCACTCAGTTTCTTCTTTTCACTTGAAATGTAAGGTGTGATGTAAGAGAGACAGAGAAAGCGAGTGAGAGTGATGGAGGAAGAGGACAGGGGGAGAGTTAAAGCCACGTTAGGTGTCCTCGTCGTCCGAAGTCTGGCTGCTACTGCTGGTCTCAGACTCGGAACCTTCATCCAGGCCGGTGTTGGTGGAGCTCCTCCAGGCAAACAGTGCCACAGCACGCGGCTTCAGGAGCACACCGTTACGCACCAACCCGTTCTTCTTCATCTGCGCAGGCACATCAAACATAGCAGCAAGATGTTCAAATAATTCATGATTTAGTCAAATTCACATCATCATAAAACATAAATTCTCTGCTCATCAGTGTGTGGGTGTACCTGCTCAGTCTTAGCCTGGAACTCTCTGAGTTCGTCCTCTGTGAGGGGCTGGAAGTCATCGTTCTCAGGATACTCCTGCCAGCCCATTGCTTTAAGCAGCCTACAGAGAGGAGAAAGGAGAAGATGTAGACGTTATTAGACACAGTTGACGCTACTATGGTGTCTGACAGTTTTTAGCCTTTTTCAATGCACCCTAACCGTCAAGTTCAAAATGGCCTCCATTCAGCTTGTTTCCATTATGTATCTGGAAGTGAGGTTATAGGACAATAATCCATCAATAAAAAGCTGAAGTATTTTCCTATAGCAGCATGAGTATTTCATTCCTCTTCTACCACAGCCGTTTGCCAACGCGAACACATTTTCATTTGAAGAACACCACATAGTACTTTTTACTCATTTAGTTATGCTTAATGTTGCGGAACGTCCACAATACCAGTTACGGCATTACCTCTGACTGCTACGAAGTGTTGACACTTCCAAAAATGTCCTCACCAATATCAACAATTATACTCTTTTCTTGTTTTTAAAAAAAAAAAAAAAAAAAAAAATAAAAAAAAAAAAAAAAAAACACATTTTGAATCCAATTATCAGACTTAGATTAGTGTCTACCGTCCAAAAATTATCCAAATAATGTAACGTTAACTATTATGATACGCACAACAGCTGTCAAGTAATGAACTCAGCCGCTCTAGGCTAGCGTCTTGCAAATACAAAAAGTTTAAATACGCTACATAATCAATTTAATGAAAAACAACATGCAATGAAGAACACAGAATGGCAGAGGGTCTCTATTCTGTTGTTGTTGTACTCTGCATATTGAACGGGACGTCGTGCTTACAGGTGGTGTATCAAACCTATCGTGGAGAAGTGCTTCGGCACCGTACCCCCTGTTGAATTTCTGAGGAATAAACAGTGCAGATGGCATATTTGATGTACTTGTCAGAAACTTTGAGGTATTTCCAAACCGCTGACATGATCGCCATTTGCCAGGTAGCGCCGTGATAACTGTCGGCTAGAACGAGAGTGAAATCTGAGCGCTGAGCACTTAGGGGCAGGGCAGGGCCGCATATATCTGGCCTTTTTTTCCTCTTTCGGACAAAAACCGAACATACCCTTTTCTCCCCCGAGATTTCGGTGCATCCCTAATACTGCTGACGACGGTATCACAAAAATAAATAAATAAAAATGCACACTTTCATTTAAATCAACATGGATACCTCGAAGATAATCCCAACCCTACATGTATGCACTGCAAGTAAAGTAATGATCATCAGTGAATGTGGTGTGCGTTATTGCTGACCGGTGTTCGGCCTCCAGTGAGCTGGAAAGGTGCTCAGTGTCAGAGTCACTAAGAGAGTGAGACATGCCGTTCTCGTGGCTTTCCCCGTACTCTTTAGGCTCAGGAGTACTGCTCTCTCCCTGAAACACACATATAGGGCTTTAACACACCAAACACAGACACAATACTCAAAATCATAAGCTTTCATGTATATGACACTAACTTCCACACTCTTCAGTCGTGACTTCTAAATTACTTTTTGATGCCATAAATCCGCCAGAATCTCAATAAACAATATGCCAATATGAGAGGACGATGACATGTCGATGTTGTATAGGATAAACCAGGGTTTTATCATCTTTCAGTTTAAAATAACAAAATAAATAAATAAATAAAAAATCCACAGCACCACTTAGGTGCAGCAAAAATGACTTATGAAATAATTCAACTATTTAAAGTCCCCATGAAATTGAGGTTTGTGGCTTTTAGTATGAATATGCTAAGCCTTAAGGTTATCTATAAGCTAGTGCGCTCCAAAACAACATTTAGAAGATATGCGCATTCAAAATGTACAGTCTCTCTCTACCACCAACATGGATCAACAATTTCACTCTGCACTTCAGCTTCTAGTCAGACTTTCTGTCCAATCAAATGCTCTCTAGAATCTGAAGTGTTATTATATATACAATGTTATTAATTTAAAAAAAAAATTTTAATAAATAAAAAATAAAATCACCTTGCCGAAGTTGCTGCTGTTGAGCGAGAGAAATCATATCAGCAAGCACGGGTCGTAAACGTGTCTCTGGCTGTTTGAACACGCATTTTATTCAGTTTTCCAACTGTAAGTTGATTAAGAAGGAAATGTCCTGAAGTATTCGTGCCAGCTCACGGCTTTGTGACGGGTGTTTATCCGGGCTGAGATAAGCTAAAGGTTATTGGCGATTTAAAAAGGGGGAGGAGCCACTCGATACGTCCATGGCCTGACTTCCTGTCTCAGCGGAAATTAAGTCAACACATCGTCGGGACTTTAAATTATTTGTCCGATTAAAACATGGACAAATATGTACCATTAGAGATTTTAGTTCCACCCACAGAACCTAAACCAGTTACACCGTAATAAATAAAATGTAGCTCTAAAGCTACAGTTAGATTTTAGTCAAATTATTTCAACTTGTTTTTGAGTTTTAGATTAAATTCATTAAAGTGAAGTGACCAGTCAATTAGGACCTTCATTATTAATAGCTAAATAATAATAATTATTATTATTATTATTATTAACAATAATTTTGTTCATAGTGTTTGATGATTATCTCCACCATTTTTATTCAGAACCCTCCACAAACTCAAAGGGCTCAAACAAATCAACAAATGTGTATGTATGCATGTGTGTATCCCATGCTAAAATATTTTAATCCTATAAAGCAGGGCAACATCTAATAGTCTATGACGTTAAAGAATTAGTAAATTCTCAAGACAAAACAGCGCCCAAAAAGGGGCAACATCACCACATGATGTTCTCGTTATATCCTCACCTCTGTTGCCGCTCCAGGGCTGTGGCAGCTGCTCACCTCTCCGTTCCTCTCATCCTTCAGTCCACGCAGGAACTCGCTCTTACGGTCTGTGCCACGCCGCATCAGCTTCAGCCGAGGAGGAGTGATGTCCATTGGAGGAGTCGTGCTGGATGGTGGCTGTGAGAGATAGAACAGAAAGAGACATGAAAAAACGAGCAACGGTTATGAAGTTCACTACAACAATGCAGCGCTATTTACTCAGTGAAAATCTTGTCCACACTGCAGATCTCATCACCTCTTTAGGAGTTCCATGGGGTGGTGCGTTGACCGGGGTCAGAGGTTTGGTCACAGACACAGGGCTGGTGAAGGCTGAATCCCGACCAGAGAAATGCAAACCCACTTTAGTTTCCCTTCCATTGGGTTTCCAAGGGCCGGTCTGAAGACAACATAAGAGAAGCAACTAGAGCATCTGACCACTTACATGTAAATAAAACACATTAAAAAGGTACAGTCAGTGATTTTGGCAGTTGTTAGCCAAAGCAAGCTGTTTTGATTAATGTGCGAAATTCAAAGTTTTAGCTTGTACACTACCAGTCAAAAGTTTAGAGACACACTTTATTTTTATGGGTTTTTCCACATTTCATAATAATAATAATAAAAAGTCATCAAATCTCTGGAGTAACACAAATGGAACTATGGGAATTATGTTGTGATAAAAAAAATCCAAAATAAATCAAAATAATTTTATTATTTAGCATCTTCAAAGTAGACACTTTTTTCCTAGAATTTCCAGAAATGTATTCTTGGCATTTTCTCGACTGATTTCTTGAGGAATTTCACCGAGACGATTTTTAAACAGTGTTAAAGGAGTTCCCACCAACGCTGGACTCTTATTAGCTGCTTTTCGGAATATTTCGCTCCGAGTCGTCTGTTTAAAAAAATATTTGTGTGTAAATAAAATGTTAGTTTTATAACGAAAGAAATAGATATGTTGGCACAATTCTATTTTTATCTACAACACCGATTTCAAACATTTAATCACACACCTTCAGATCAAAAGGTTTTTAAGATCATGAGAAACATTTCGGTCGAGTACCCACAAACTTCTGACCGGTCGTGTATGTAAATTCTAAGTTCAGTTTTTTTTTTTTTTTTTTAAGTTCAAATGTCTTCCATTAACGTTGGTCTATCTTCACTTTGGTTACTGGTTTCTGCCACTGATGGCGAGTCCTTTGTTTCGTATCTGCATTAAAGAGACAGATGGAGCAGCGCTTCAGTCTGTCCAGCTCTCTCACCTCCTCATCTGTACACTACACTCAAACAGAACAGCTTCCAAAGCTTCAACTTTCATGATAACACAGCTGGCAAGCTTATTACCTTGTAAATCACCAAGTAGCCGAGCGCAACCGAGTCATGTAGCTGCGCTGCATTCTGAAACCAGGTCCGACGTTTCCTGTCTGTACTACTCCTGCTTTCAATTTCTCATTAAAATGACAATGGAGAGTTTGTGGAAAAAAGCATTGGCTACTGTTTTAGGCTCAAACAGTGAAACCTGACCATTCACTTATATGTGAAACCTTTTAAAAAAGTTCTCCAGTTAAATGGGGTTGTAACTGCACTGCCCCTGTGACATCAGATTAGCAGACAATATGCTCTTCAAAGGTGCTGCTATTTTAAGGGTGAAATACCTTAGTTGGGGCAGTAGCAGGTTTTGGAACCAGGTTCTTGTAGACACTGGGTCCAGTGATGGGGACTTTGGAGCCATTGGCAGGCAGAGGGCCGGCACTGGCAAAACCAGCAGAGAATGCAGCACTGGGGTCCTCCTTAGACACTTTCTTAATGACCAGCATCTTAGACATGGTCTGCTTAGCGCTGGGAGGATTCTCTGAAAAACGGGAAAAACAAGTACTGCTTACACATACAACATTCAAAAACGCATGGTGTGTGTATCGCATCAGTCATAACTGCATCAATGACTAAACTTTTCCTTACCCCACACGCCTGCTGGAGTTCCCACAGCGCGAGCCTGACTCACTGGCTTTCCAGTCGTCTCTGGATTCAAGGAGGGCTGCATTGTACACAGAGAGCATTCGTGAATAATCTTTAAAAAAAAAAAAAAAAAAAGTTCACCAAACAAAAAACCTGGACTGAACTCTCGTGCCAGAAAATACACTCACAAAATCCTCTTCAACAAACTTAAGCTTGTCATCGTTGCGCTCCTCGTCAGAGTAACGGTCCTGGAAGGGGGCGCCTTTGCGTGGATGGAAGTTGCCGTTGCGCTGCCGATGGCCACCCTGCCTGTCCCTGTCTCCTCCGCCGCGTTTGGCATGGCGCCCGTGGTGGTGGTGGTGGTGGTGAGGGCCCTCTTGGCCGCGTGGGGCCCCATGCCAGCTGGGGGTCTCCTTCCAGCCATGTCCGCTGCCCAAACCTCCCTGATTGCCCTTAGCGACACCAGAGTCCACAGAGTCATGCCTCAGCAGAGACGGCTGGAGCCACCCATCACCTGCAGGCACAGAACATGCAGAAACAGTTAGCCAAAGTGCGTTAGTCAGATCAGCAGCTGAAGTGCACAATACTTTCGGTTGGGTGTGAGTGAGGACTGCACGCTAGTTTTACCTGACGGAGCACGGAGCAGATCGTTGTTGAAGAAGCCGTCAGAGGAGTTGTGTCTACGGCGGCTCACTCCCGGCCGGCCGTCTCCACGAGCACAGTGCTCACCATGTTTTTCAAGAGGGGCTGCAGGGGACTGACAAACACCACAGAGCACACTTCAGGAACACACACTCATCTCTTTGATCCTCATTAGCATATACACTACCTATCAAAAGTTTAGAGGCACTCATTTTTATTATTTTCCCCCCACATTTTATAATAATAATAATAATAATAATAATAATAATAATAATAATAATAATAGAAATAATAATAAAAAAGTCATCAAAACTCTGGAGTAACACAAATGGATCTGTGGGAATTATGTTGTAATAAAAAATCCAAAATAAATAAAAACAATTTAATATTTTAGCATCTTCAAAGTAGACGCCCTTTTTGCCTAGAATTTCCAGAAATGTATTCTTGGATTTTTCTCACCCGATTTCTTGAGGAATCTCCCTGAGATGCTTTTTAAACAGTGTTAAAGGAGTTCACACCGACGCTGAACTCTTATTGGCTGCTTTGCTGAATATTTCATTCCGAGTCGTCAGTTTAAAAAAATCTTTTTTTTTAAATAAAATGTTAGTTTTCTAATGAAAGAAATGAGTATGTCGGCGCAATTATATTTTTATCTGCAACACCGATTTCAAACATTTAATCATACACCTTCAGATCAAAAGGTTTTTAACATCAATGAGAAACATTTCAGTCGAGTGTCTCCAAACTTTTCACTGGTAGTTTACATGTAGGTGTTTGGGTCACAATTGTTAACACCATGCTAAATACACACTTTCATTTAAAAGAGAGAGATGGTAGAGGATGATGTTTGTATAGAAACTAAGAAATATAACCAACTCTGCTCGTGTTAACAATGAACAAGATAGTTTGTATGGTTATGGTATATTTTGAGGTTTGGCATTAGACAATATGACAATGCTAGGACAGGGTACGGAAACGCCACATGTGCCTATCTGTCACGGTTACAAGATAACTAGACGTTAACTAGCCGGCGGACCAAGGAGGCACTTCCTAGTTGTGTTCCTAGTTCCTCCAGCATTTTTATTCAGGCTATAGAAGGTAGAAGATTTTAGTAATTTCCTAGACGTGTTTAAAAAAACAAAACAACCATTAGACACAGATTATTGTACTAGTATAAAATTTTCTGTTTGGATCTGCTTCAGGTTTTTTTTTTTGTATGTTAACATCCCCATTAATTCATTTGCATACTGACTTACTCCAGCATTTCTAATAGTTCCATGTATCTTTAGCTCAAAGACACTCCCTACAATAAATTTGCATAAAAGTACAGTTTGCGCCTCACCTTGGCGGGCTGAGGCGTGGAGAAGTTAAGCCAGGCAGGAACAAAGTCATGCTGCGCCATTTAGGTCCAGTGTCTCCAGTCAGTGGATCGAGGCATGAAACCTCATGGCCTGAACTGTTATAACGGCAAAACAAACCCACCATGTGCACAACTGAAAAATACTATAATAATAATAATAATAATAATAATAATAATAATAATAATAACAACAACAACAACAACAACAACAATAATAACAACAACAATAATAATAAGGTAGTAAGCATTTGCAAAGGTATAGACTGGAAGACAGTATAAGAAAAGCACATGGCTGATTCTGATCATAGTTATTAATAAATACTGAACCTAGAAGTCTTGGCATTTACAACTAACAACTATCAAACATCTTAAAGCACCGAATATATTCAACATGACTGTATACATTGATTTCATTATTAGGTAGAATTAGAACGCCTTAAAACATTAATAGGGGTAATTGGACAATTAAGAATATTTTAATTATTTTCACAATCTTGGCTTTCTTTTTTTATAAACGTTTTTTCTAAATTAGTCTTGGCCAATTCCCATCCACCAGTCAGGTCTCCCCATCATACAACTGCTACCGATCTGGGAGGGTGAAGGTTATCACATGTGCTGCTCTCGCTGCACCACGGGGCAGTAACACACTCGAGGTAGGGTGGTGAGATTAATGGAATAATCGATTTCGGCCTCCGACGATTATGAAAACAATAATTGTGATAAAACAATTATTGTGCTGCATTTCATTTCACAATGTTATTGTTTTGTCTTTTTTAAAAAATGCACACTTTTCTTTACAGCACGCACGTTTTTCTTTACAGCAGTGCACTTTTGCCCCTCCCCTAAAAGGGCAAACTCGCGCCAGCCAAGCTGAGGCATTTTTAGTTCAGCTCGAGCCGAGATGACGGAAGGAGAGCCTTTGGTCGACAAGAAAGATAAAACCATTTCAGCTGTTTGGAAACAATCTGGTTTCAAGGAGTCCGATATGGAACAAAAAGAAATGACGTTTGGTATCATTGGAAAGCTCGTTTCCTCTAGCGTCATGACAGCTGATCTAAATACACTCATTTCCTTTCTAGAGCTCATGCTAAAACTACAGGCCGATCTAAACCAGGAGACAGAATTTCATTGGCTAAGGAAGATTAAAGTTCATTTCTGGCGATGCGATTCGCCGAAACGTGTCACGTGACGTGCTCCGCTAGCTTACAGGAGAGACGTCATTACAATAAAGAGAGATGTGGGAAACAGAAATTTCGTGCAAAAGCATAAAAAAACTAATGTAAGCAGCAATTCGCAGCGCGAATTGGAAAGTAGGAAAGTACATGTTTATAAAAAAAAAAGATTAAAAAAAATTTAAATAAATAAAAATAAATAAATAAATAAATAATAAAAAAGCCTTTGCGACAAGAAAACAAGCCTTAGTGTATTGAGGCACAGTGATCTAATTTATTTTTACATTAATAAAAAATTATACTATATATATATTATATACATAAAAACATTTTGTTTTAGAAATTTTTTTCTCAACTGAATTTTATTCAAGAAAATCCACTGTTAAAAACACAATTAAATTTATTCAATAAACGTATGAGGTTTCCAAAGTCAATGGGTAAT
Organism: Ictalurus furcatus; assembly: GCF_023375685.1. Classification (NCBI taxonomy): domain Eukaryota; kingdom Metazoa; phylum Chordata; class Actinopteri; order Siluriformes; family Ictaluridae; genus Ictalurus; species Ictalurus furcatus. The sequence continues at coordinate 7,957,213 of NC_071265.1, read as the reverse complement.
CGTGTTTAATAATCATGATCTCAATATTGACCGAAATAATCATGATTATGATTTTTGTGACCATAATCAAGCAGCCCAAACTCAAGGTACGTTCACACACACACACACACACACAGAGCAACTCGCAGCGACAACGCGACCAGAGACTGTTCATCTTCAACGAGAGCTCACCCAGGAAACACGGAGGCCGAGGAGGCCACAAGCTCAGCTGCAGAGAGATGGTCACAATGGCAAACAGCACACACTGCTTCTCCTTCATCTAGCATATGACATGATGTAAATATACACTGCTGAATTTAATATACAAACGCTTTTGTTGTTAAAAGTGGAAAGCTAGTGACGCCACCCACGTTACTATTAGGCTTGCAACGAAAGACGGTGTCCACGGCGGCACCACCACCATCGTTAGAGAACGGACGCTACAACTACAAACTGAACGCATCTGCTCAATTCAGCATGAACCGAATGAGTCCAAGTCGCAGCACAGATCAGCAGGAGTCAGATTTCATTTCTCACGTAACGAGAGTGAAGCGAGCTGACTGACAACATGATGGCGGAAAATTTGGTTTGTCGTCGTAATGTTTTGTAGTTTTGTTTTATAATGAACCCGACATTCAAGCAATTGCCGCCCCCAAATTGAAGCAAAAGTGAAAGTGAGCACAGCTGCATGGGCATTCATAAGCGAGGACGAAAGAGCACGTCGTTCATGTTACTCAGAAACCTCAAAACGCAACATTTTCAATCCTGAAGACTTTTAAAGGAACAGTTTGTCTCTGACTACACCGACACTGGAGACTATTTCCATAAATGTTCAAACGTCTCCTTACAGAACCCTTCACCGTATCGATAAGAGCTCAGTTTTAAATTTGCTTGTTAGTAGGTTTAGATAAAAGTGGCTTAATAAATAAACAAAAACCAAAATAATAAAACCCTGCAGTGGCCTGACTCTCAGAGATACTGTTATAGAAAATTAATTTAATGATTTCATTTAACCTTCTAACCTTTAACATAAATATTTTATTTTATTTTATTTAACCTTCTGCCCAATCAGAACTGGACAGTGGCTTGTAATGTAAAAACTGCTTAACAGTTGGGGAAAATCTCTGTAGTTTATATATTGAGGAAAATAATCAGGATCAGCGCGTTAGGTAGTAGCATGTGTTATATGGAGATACTGCGATCCCTTACCCCAGAGTCGTGAGCTCTGTAGTCCAGCGGCCCTGTGCTTGGCTTTGTCCCTGCTCACACTCGCTCGCTCACACCGATCCACTCACACGGCTTCAGGTGTGCGACCGAACAACAGCCACGGGACAACAGACGCTCGCCACAGACAAATTCCAGGCTCCAGGATGGTGCAGTGAGCGAGGTGACCTCGTTTTGGTGTCCGGACGTCCCACGTAACGTTATGATGGAAAAATGTTTGTAGTGGTCAAGAAGGAGCGCTTTCGATCAATGCTGGTGGAAGTACAAGACGTAGAAAGCAAGCCGCGATGCCTGAACGACTCTCCGGGACGCTGTCAATTCAGCTCATCCCAAAGTGCGTTCAGAGTGACAAAATAAACTGAAAGTGACGTGGGAGAAATGTCCCAGGAGTTTTGAACCAGTCTTTGTGTCTGGAAGGCTGTAAAAAGCAGCACGGCGTGCTTGCTTTGAAGCTCAGAAACTCCTTTCACAATCTCATGGTAAGCTCAGGATGCACACACAGGAAAAGAAGAAAGAGCGTGGGGCTACACCACACAACGCTTTGTTGAAGAAAAGTCACGAGCCAAATATGTTCACCTCATTAAAACAGCGAGGGTGTGAGATCTAAGCAAAAACAAAGGGGGCCAATGCGTCACATCACAAAAGCCGTGGGTGCCTGGTGCTACGGCGTCATGGGCATCGCTTTTGTTTTCAGCAGCTCGGACTTTGGGCCATATCGGATGACAGGAGAGCGAAAGTAAAACTTGACATCATCTTTAGGCGCTGTCACTCGTAGGCCAGGATCACGTCAGAGAGCCAGAGTACCTGAAACAAAGTATGATCTGATCCTTCACAAATCGGTGGAGTTTCCAGTTCATCAATTCAGTGCACGCTTGAACAGACGACACTGCAGGAGACTGCAGCTTTTCAACAGACGTGTTACACAGAGTGCACCGGGCATCGGCGATTCACAGGAGACCTGATTATAGAGATAGAAAAATCCAAAAGACGAAAAGGGTGCAAAGGTTTAA
>NC_071265.1:7892500-7950000 GCF_023375685.1 Ictalurus furcatus | reverse complement strand
AAGTCCAGAATTTCCATTTGAAGAATTTCCAGTTGAAGATATTTGTCTAAGTCAGTGGAGCTTGTGACCCATTGGTGTTTGTGGCAGTGGCATGGTGGTGTTGAAGTCAATAAATATCATTCTACCTAAAATGTCCTTCTAACACTTCTAAGGTTCCAAGTCCAGGGGGTGGAGTTGCTACAGAGCCAAAAATCCAGGGGGTGGAGTGTCTGTGGAAACAAAGGTCCACGGGGTGGAGTTGCTACAGAGCCAAAAGTCCAGGTTATGGAGTTATTCACTGCAGAACTAAAAGTCCAGGGGGTGAAATCACTACAGAACCAAATGTCCAGGGGTTAGAATTACTACAGAACCAAAAGTCCAGGGGGTGGATTCGCTGAAGAACCAAAAGTGGAGTGGAGTCGCTGCAGAAACAAAAGTCTAGGGGGTGGTGTCACTACAGAACCAAATGTCCAGGGGGTGGAGTCCCTACAGAACCAAAAGTCCAGGGGGTGGAGTCCATAGAGAACCAAAAGTCCAGGGGGTGGAGTCACTACAGAACCAAAAGCCCAGGGGGTGGTGTCACTATGGAGCCAAATGTCCAGGGGGTGGAGTCACTACAGAACCAAAAGTCCAGGGGGTGGAGTCACTACAGAACCAAAAGCCCAGTGGGTGGTGTCACTACAGAACCAAAAGCCCAGGGGGTGGTGTCACTACAGAACCAAATGTCCAGGGGGTTGAGTTGCTACAGAACCAAAACTTCAGAGGGTGGACTCACTGTGGAGCCAAAAGTCCAGGGGGTCCTTTTTGGCCAAGTGGGATAAGGCCAGGTGGAAGGCAGAAGATATGGTGTTTGTAGTGGAGCTTAGTGTTTTGCCAGTATTGGTGAGGGTCCAGGCACATAACTTGAGACTTCTTCAACACTGGGATGATGGTGGTCAATTTGACACAGGTGGGAACTGCAGCCTGCATCTATACAGGGAGATGTGGAAAATGTTTGTGAAGACACCAGTGAGCTGATGAACATATTCCCTCCACACATAGCTAGTAATGTCAGGGCTAGCAGTTTTGCCTTAATGAGGGTTCACCTCACATTTGCTACAGTCACAGCCAGTCCTGGTCACTGGAAGGAACTGCAACACCTTCCACTGCCTTGTTATTGGATGCTTCAATCTAGATGTAGATGTCATTAATCTGGAAGGGAGGCGTCGTTGGTGCAGACATGGTCAATGTTCATCAGGGATGGTTTGAATTCCCTGACATGGGCTGTGATCCATTGTTGGTAAAACGTTGAATCTTCTGTGTATAGTAGTCCTGAGCTCTCTTCATGCTGTTAGCGTGATCTGAATGCAACATGCACATTGGATTAAGTCTGGTAAGCTTGTCTAGTTTCTACATGAATTGTGAAGTACAATTTCTAAAAAAAAAACCCAACCAACAAACAAACAAAAAAATCCTTTTTCCACTGAAAATACACTCAGTTTATTAGAAAAATGTAACATCAGCTGCAAGATTAAAATATATCCATAACTACAGTTTAAATATAAATGTAAAATAATATAACAGTATGATAAAAGTGAATCTGTGTTTAATGTAAAACTAAAATCAGGATTTGATGACTGATGGATTAACTGCAACCCTGATTTCCATCCAGGAAAATGTGGATAAAGGTGATATCGAACTGTATCGGACTGGAAAGGCTAACTTCTATTGCTAAAGGAAAGCGGGAAGACTTTGATCAGCTATGAGAGCTATGCATAAATATCATGTAAAATGGAAATGTAGACCTTACTGAAAAAGACACTTGTAAACACTGTTTGCAACAAATTCATTTATTTTGATTTATTTACCTATTTTTCTTCCCTTTTTTATTTGTGTATAAGTGTAAATTGAATATGTGTATGTGAAAGGGTGTATGCTTGTGTGCTTGTAGTTGATGTGGGGTTATAAAACAAACAAAAAAAAGGACAATAAATATATTGGGAGAAAAAAAAAATGCAACCATGATTTAAAGGTTCATGCAGCTGTATTTACATTTTGATTGACTCCAGACATTGTATATTATTAGAGACCTTTAACTGACCCAATTACACTTCATGAAATATATAATCTACAAGTATGATTTGGTGTTCGGTGTTAATATTCATACCCACTACGTTGTTAAAAAAAAATGAATGAATGAATGAATTATTTTAAAAAAATTTTTTTTATTTTTGAATTTTTAGCGGGACTCTTATTATGTAGAATCGTTCGCCATGTTGCTAGCTGGTGACCTCCGCATGTGCTCCTGACTTATAATTAGAAGGAAAGGTGAAGTAATTAATATTTTAAAGCATGTTTGGAAGCTCTATGAGAGGATAGGTGGTGAATATATTTTGTGTATAATTAACGAGCTCCATTACAGACCGTAGGATAGAAGCTAGTCTCTCAGCTACTCTGACTAGCTTCTTGTAACTCTCTCTGGTGTGTCATAGCAACTACGACCTCGAATAGAGACCAGAGGTATAATAAAGAATTATTTCTGCAACAAGTTCATTAATCTTGTAATATTTGCATTGCAGGTGAAATGTCATTAGCTGTAGTAGGACGCCGCTTGGGTGCCAGCTTTTGGGTGAGTAACTTTACACCATGAGTACAAGCTGATTTAAGACATATGATTTGTTTACAGTGCAGCCTGCTAGAAGTGAGGATAAAACTTTACACACTTTAAGTGTCGTTATAGTTATTATTCTTATTTTTTAAACAACTCTGCCCTCACTTTTCCTTCTTGGGAAGAGGAATAACGGTCACCACCGTTTAAACAGTTATTTCAGTACCATGTTTAGCACAGGTGAGGTTTACAGGTGCATCTAAAAAAAAAAAAAATAAATAAAAATTGAATATTGTAGAAAAGTAATTTCCCCCCTCCTGTAATTTAATTCAAAAAGTGTAACTTTCATATATTCTAGATTCATTACACACATAAAGTTTAATATTTCAAGCCTTTTTTTTTGTTTGTTTTAATCTCGACGATTACAGCGCATGGAAATTAAAAAATCCAGTATCTCAAAATATTGGAAGAAGAATTTATAATACAGAAATGTCGACCTTCTGAAAAGGATGATAATTTATGCGGTCGATACATGGTCGGGGAATTAACACTAATGTTTCAAAATTTGTTTTCCTGTTTGCAGTAATTACAGCCTTTTGCAGACTTCTAACCTGATTGGCCAGAAGCATGTCTGACCTATGTGTAACTGCAAGGCTTATAATTATATTATAAGAGGTTTATAATGAAGCATTTGGGGGACACGGTGGCTTGGCACGTTTGCCTTGCATCTCCAGGGTTGGAGGTTCGAATCCCACCTCTGTCCTGTGTTCGTGTAGTTTGCATGTTCTCCCTGTGCTTCAGGGGTTTCCTCCAGGTACTCTCTTTTCCTTCACCCAGTCTAAAGACATGCCGTGTAGGTTAACTGGCATTTTCATATTGTCCATAGTGTGTGAATGTGTGTGTGATTATGCCCTGCGAGCCAGTGTGTCCCCTGCCTTGTGCCCTGAGCTCCCTGGGACAGGCTCCAGGGTCCTCCGTGACTCTGTGTAGGATAAATGGTACAGAAAATGGATGGATGAATATTAAAGCACTTGTTCTTGTTGTACAGTATAACTTTTACAGTCACAAATTACACAGACTTGCTCCACAAACACGGATTAAGAAAGTGTGGACTTGTTGATATTAAGTTTTCTTTGAGGACATGTTTATTTAGTATTCTTTGGAAGGAGTCTTCAGTGTCAGGACTTTATAACAGTCAGTTACAGTTCTCTGTCTTATTAACTTTGAGAGAGACAGAAAAGGAGGCTGATGAAGGAATGACTAGCTGTTATAACGTAAGTGACGACAGTTGCCAACTTGTTTTGCGGACATTTCACAATGTTAAACTTAACTATAGAAAGATAAAAAGGACAACGTGATGTTCTTTTAATAAATGATAAGTTCTTTGCTTCAGAAAATTGTTGCGGTATAAGAGGAATAAATCACTTCAGGACATGCTGTTGGAGGAAAATACAAGTGTTCTAGCTTATATTCTTAGATGGAAACCCTATGGTTCAAGGTAAAACCCTAAAACAGAGTGTCTCCTAATCAGATCCATGTAGAACCTTTAGGCAGCTAACAACTCCTAATGAGAAGTTATTTTTTTTCTAAGAGTGTTTGTCTGCAGAATTTCAGAAATAACTGATGAGCTTGTGTTGATGTGTGCCTCTCTTATGAACAGTGTGGGAAGTGGAGCAGACTTCAGCCCGTATCCAGAAGGTTTGTCTTCTCTGTCCACCGGATCCGCTACTCTCAGTTTTTCACGAAAGACTGGAGTTGCCCTCTGCCTCCCAGATATGCCGCAGGATCTCTCATCCGAGCCGAATCGATCCACTCTTCATCACACAGACTGAAGAAACGGCAGCCGGAGGAACCTCCTCCACGAGAGCTCGACTTGCTTCGTTATGATCTGAAGGTTCTGAAGAACGCCCCCAAACCAGCGCTGTATCTGGGATTTTCCGGTCTCATTCCTTTTGTATCTGCGCCGTTATTCATGGCCATCACAGAGACGTACATTCCTGAATTAGCTTACGCTCAAGTTGTATACGGAGCCTCAATCCTTTCCTTTCTCGGCGGCGCTCGTTGGGGCTTCGCCTTACCTGAGGGCAGCCCAGCAAAACCCGACTGGCTGAACCTAGCCAACAGTGTTGTTCCCTCTATAATAGCATGGGGAGCGCTACTGTTTAGCCACAATATTATCCAGTCTGGCATGCTGGTGATCATGGGGCTGGGAATATCACTGCATTACGACCTGGCCCTGTTACCCACATATCCCAGCTGGTTCAAGGCACTGAGGACAATCCTCACTACAGTAGCTTTCTTCTCGTTAGTGGCCACTATAGTTCTTAAAGGATTCTATCCAGAGAAGAGATATCTGACCCAGGAATGATTTTTTTTTAAATCATGTAAAGATGTAAATCTCACTTTGTACTCAAAAAGTATCACAAATTTAACATATACTTGCCATAACAAGCTAATTTCCCATACAGGAACAATAAGAAAATCTTATGTATGTCAATAAAACATACAATTACAGTTTCAAAAAAAAAAATGAATTAAAATAATTGTGGCACCAAGAGGTACAGATTTTACACATGTACTGACAAGATTGTGTTTGTTTCATTTCTGATACTGTTACTATTGACAGCATTGTCACACCCCCAGAAGTGAGTTCAGTTTAACAGTTAAAACATCCTCAATCATTCATTCATATGCAGTAGTATTTAAAATAAAAGACAAATAAATGATCATGATCACTTTGCTGACTTATTATTCACACACACACAATGTACAGTAAAAAGTTCACTATTTAAAGACTAATTTCTCATGTATAATTTTCAAGTGTGACTAAAAGTAAGGGTTATTTTATGACTTTTGCCCCCCTGTATATGTATTGTAATGATATAACAATATTGTGGAACTTTTATTTTTGTTCATTTTGGGTGTAATCAATAAATACCAGTAAAACAAAAAGGCCTCCAATGATTTTCTCTCTAATTCTCAACTTTTTATATCGGATATTTTCCATCAATAAACCTTTCCTCTTTCACAGTATATGAAAAAAATTATTGATATACTTGAATTTACACTTTTATTCCATCGCTCTAACTACTGTTTGTTGTATTGTTTAGTCCATTTACAGACCTTACCTTAAATGATGACATAATGCTGGTTAATTATTTCACTAGTTGCTTACTGATGTTCTGTTTATTGGCTGTTTTCTAAAACTACCCATATTCATGTGTCATGATATTTCCCACAGTCTTCAGGGCATACATTCCTATAAAGATAGACATTAACATAAGCGCTATTTAATAGCTTGAGTAGTTTTGACTTGTAAACATGCTTTATTTGGGCATGGTGGCTTAGTGATTAGTATGTTTGCATCTCACCTGTAGGGTTGGGGGTTTGATTCTCGCCTCTGCCGTGTGTGCAGAGTTTGCATGTTCTTGTGCTTCAGGGGTTTCCCCTGGGTACTCATGTTTCCTCCCCAAGTCCAAAGACATGCATTGTAGGCTGATTGGCATTTCCAAATTGCCCGTAGTGTATGAATGGGTGTATGAACGTGTGCAGTTGTTCCCTGTCATGGGTTAGCACTCCCTGGTTCATTCCCCCGAATTACCTGGGATAGGCCCCAGGCCCCACGACACTGTGTAAGTTAAGCGGTACAGAAAATGGATGGATGGACATGCCTTATTTCCGCATGGGATACAGAGAGGAGTTTAAGGGTTCCCAGTATCTTGGTAAAATTACAATCTCTGGGTTTTTTTCTTTTATTAACTTCAAAACTGGAAAAAAGACAGGCTGGTGAAAGATAACAATTTATAGCTGCTATAACAAGTGATATGAACTAACTTGTTTTGTGGACATTATACAACATATAACTATAAACAGATAAAAGTATGTTTGTTAATTAATAAATAAATATAAAATTGCAATCATTGGCAAATTGCTGGAGGGATAAAGCACACTCTGGGTGTGCTGTTATAGGAAAATAATTCAACTTTAACATAAACACTAACCTCATCATGGATTATTTTCCTATAACAGCATGTCCCCAAGAGTTTCATTCCTTAAGTGTAAGACCAAATGTCTTACCATAATATTATAAATAAATATGCATTGTACAATATATTTAAAAAGACATTGTACTTTGTTTTATGCAAAAAAATACGTATTTAATATCTAAATATATGTAGCATTTGCATAAGAATATCTAAATATTTAATACCTAAATCTACTGTAGCATTTGAATGAAAAAAGAAACCAAACAATTATAATGTAATACAATTCTATGTGTATTGTATAGTTGTATGATTAACTTATTATTTTTTTCTTAATGTGAATTAACAAAAGTAACAAATTCATAAAAAATAATAATAAATCTAAAAAAAGAACAGAAAATAAACACGACATTATAAATGTGCAGTGTAGATGGCAGCAAAGGCACATCCACATACTTATACCACAATTTCCACATGTGCTCAGCTAGTATGAGACTGAACTGCTCCCAGATCAGTGCTGTAGTGTTTATCAGCGTATCACTGCGCATGCTCGTGCTCCGGCAGACTGATCTCAGATCAGCGCTTTAGGAGCGATCCACGAAGCGGCTGAATTCCTGTCACTGAGGTTCAGAGGAACTCGGGATCTAACGGGATTAAACCTGTCGTCATCCCTGCTGTGTGTTTATTCCGGATGCGCTCACCATGAGGGCTGGGAGACGGTGTGTGTGAGACAGAAGCTATGCTGATCTGAGAACAGCGCAGCGGGAAGACTGTGTGATTCACCGGCACCAGGCATGACTGAAGCGCGAGCGGCTCGCTTCAGTTGACCGCTTGGTGAAGTGAACTACCAGGCAGCCGGTTTTAGCTAAACTAGCTAACTGTTCATCAGCTGCTGGTGCAGAGACACACGGAGACCGAAGACATGCGACACGGATGAATTTTAGAGTTAGAGTTAGAGATAGAGAGAGAGAGAGAGAGAGAGAGAGAGAGAGAGAGAGAGAGCGCGCGCGAGCGAGAGTTCTAAACTCCACTCCGAATTAATGAGTTAGGAATTAGCTTAAATGCTAACTTCTTCACAGAGACGCGGGAACGTTAAATGCGGCTAATTACCTCAGCGTCTTTATTAGCTAGCTAGCTAGCGGAGTTATAACGACAAAAAGTTCTAACTACATAAACCTTTTTTTTTTTGTTTTGGACTGTCATTATCATTTCAGTGAACACTTTCAGAGCTAGTTATAATCGCTAGCCGGCTAAATGACCTCCTAATTTACTCTAAGCTAGGTTAGGGCTAGCTACGATTACATTCAGAGATGTTTGTTTGTGGACTGGAAGTAAGCGAGATACAGTGCTGCTTTCGCTGGGCATGACCTCCAGAGAAACACACAAGACGTTTTAATTTGTTAGACTTTTTTTGGTCAATTTTTAGCGGTTTCCCCCTCTGTCTCTCCATTAACTTAATGGATTCCGGCTGTGAAAATTCATGTGGGAAAACTACTCCAGCGACCCATGATCATCTGGTTTGATCAGCTGTCTTCTCAATTTGCACCAAAATGAAGAGGACTGAGAGCAAAAACAAGAGGAAACTGTGCAGCACTGAGCAACAGTCCACTGGCTCGGAAAGAAAAGATGGGGTGAGTGAGGTCATGTTTCAAAAATCTCCAGTGTGTATGTTTTGTTATGCAAAGTGAGATTACAGGATGTCAGTGGTGGAGATATTCTCCAGGATTAATCTCATACATCCCAGGTCATGAGATACATGCATACAATGCGTTTTATCTTTAATAATGCATTATAAATCCCAGGCATGGCAATGAAATGAGTCCAGCACTGGAGCTATGTGTTCAGCGCTCCTCTTCGTATTTGCCTGTAGGTGTTATTATACAGGTGATTGTTTGCTGTTGAAGGCGGGGATGTAGTGCGGTTCTGTGCACGTTCACATGTTGGGCAAGTCGTTAATCCACTGATTGGGAGAATGAGCACAGGAACAGGACATAGACAGAGTGTAACCCGTGCTCGTGATGGATCCGGGAACCCTGGAACTGCTGTACGCTGAGCCACCGTGCTGCACTGGACTATATTAAATGAATCCAGTATGATGATGGTTCTACTTCATACCTGCTAATAGGTGTGATGATGCATGTTATTGTTGTCTCAGGTAGTCAGTAGTAATGAGTCTGAAATTATTTCCTGCCAGTTTGACCTTAACACAGTTGTTGGTTTGGGCAGCATGAGGGAATAATCACTCGCTTTCAGACACTGAGAGAGATTCATTTATCCACCCCTTCCTTCCATCCTTCCATCCTTCCACCCATGCATCCATCCATCTATCCCTTTCTTCCATCCATCGTTCCTTAACATTACCCTCCATCCCTTTCTTCCATCTATCCATCCACCCCTTTCTTCCATCGATACATCCTTCCCTAAAATTTGCATCCATCCTTCCTTAATATCCACCCATCCGTAATGTCCATCCATCCATCCACCCATCCCTAACATCCATCCATCCTTCCCCAACATCCATCAATCCCTTTCTTCCATCCATCTATTTTTCCTTCCTTCCTTTCTGATCAGGGTCGTATGGTTCTACCCTGGGTTCGATGCAGGAATACACACCAGATGGGATGCAGGTTCATTGCAGGGCACCATGCACACACACACATTCACACTTATGGTCAATATAGATTTACTAATCCACCTACCAGCATGATTCCTCCAGAGAACCCACTGTGCCACCGTGTCCCCCAGGAGCTTATATAGCTCTCCTGCTAGCCTCTTGATAGTCAATTGTATAAACAGCCAGCATTGAAATATGATCTATTTTATATAGGTATTAATAATAGTAACTTGTACTTGTTTATACTCTCTTTCTACATTTTATTTCATTCATGTTTTTGTCCTTGTGCCTCTGTTTTGTTTCCTGTCACTTGCTGCTCTGTCCTCTCACTGCTATTTAGTTCTGGAAAATTAAATGGCCTTAGGCTATAATTTCCCTGATATTTCAAATATTTACTTGGAGATACCTGCATGTTTGGTGGGCTTGGCCTGGCCTCTTGACTGAGCTTGAATTGTCTCACCATGATGAATGTCCTGTGTATTCAGTCAGTCTGGTGCTTGTGTGGTTTTTGAGGAGCTCAAGGTGAACATTAAAGGGCATGTACACAGCTGTAATGGGTGTATTTTCCTCTCGTCTGCTGTGGCTTTTGGGATCCTCTGGGAACAGATGAATGATGGTACTCGGATGTGTGTTCGCTCAGGCTTTCTACGACACCAGCGGCCGACATCCAGTGACAAGCGAGAGATAAAACTGGAGTGTTTTAGTTTGTTTGAGCAACGAGCTTTGATTCCTGGGCCAAACCCCCCCAAAACAGCCGTGAGTGATCTATATCAATAACTTATTTTTGATCAGAATCAATAGCTGACTTTTATAGGCTGATGATGAGAATTTTCTGCACCCATTTAAAGCCAACAAAAAGATTTTGATTGTGATTGCTTGACACAGCAGTTCCTCAAACACATGATTAGGCAGCTGCGAAAGGGGGGAAAAAGCAGCTGCATTTGTTCCCTCGTCAAGAAATGTAGATTGTACAGTATGCAAATTGGAAACGTCCCAGACCTACCATACAATACAAACGAAACCCCACCCATCCCGCACACCTGCCCCTGTCCCCTGGTAAACCAGCGATACAGGGCCTGCGTTTGCATAGGCCATGCGTTTTATGATCTAATAATGCTCAGATTTTTCCATGGAGATGGTAGCGTCAAAACACCTGTAGAGAGAATCTTCCCAGTCGTCTGCATGCTCATACGAATTCCCTATAAATGGATTTAAATATAAATAAACACCACAGGGTGACTTTTTTTTTTTTTTTTTTTTTTTTTTTTATATAAAAGAGAGGTATAAAAACAGAAAGGTGTTTATAGTGAAACATATATATATATTGTGCACCAAGCACAATTACTGTTTGTGTTTTCTTTTTTCTAGAAAGCATTCAAATATTTCTGGTGTTTTATTTATTTTTTTTCATTCTCGCCTATGCAAATTTCATCACACCTGTTCTATAAGTAGCCGTGGGTACTGAAACCCGGTATTAAACTGGCCCCGGTGCTGAATTATGAAAGATTGTAGTATTGATAAACTCTGCTTTCGGTACTGGAGAAATTTAAGAAAATATATATCCTATTTATTATTGTTAAATAAACGTTATCTTGCACATTTATCTCTCCAACCATTTCTAATTTGCGATAATATATTAAGACATTCGTCTGCATTTTCCTTATTCGCAATCCAGAAATGAGATCTCTCGTGTGCGGAGGCTGTCTTTCACACGCACCAGCGAGCACTCGCACAACACGAAAGCTCCCGCTTAATACACAGAGTGACGATGGCAGAGAGAACCAAACCAAACGTTCAGAAGTGTACGTGCACTTCACTAGAGTTGATGCAGACAACGCTCGTGTCCACAAGTGCAACGAGATTTTTGCTTGTAAGGGCGGAAACACAAGCAGTCTGTCAAAGCATCTTCCAAAATGTGCAGACGGAGAAATGCAAAGTTTTCGACTGCCTAGGTAGAGCTCGTCTCTGGTGCCCCATCTACGTCAGGTACGTATGCTAGCAGCCTTAACAAATAACAATGACGTGTGATCATCGCATAATCGAGGTTTCTCTCGGCATCGAAACGACATTCATCTCCGACATCGATCCAGCATCATTTCGCTCATTAAAGTCATGTTGAATCAATGTTGTTCACGGCATTTAAAATAAATGTAAAATCGCACTAATTGGTTTGCTTGCCTTACGTTCAAATGATGTTGATTTCATTCGGGTGAAACGACATTACGCATTCAACATATTTTTTACTTGTTTTTAAAATTATAATTTTATTTATTTTACATGGAAAAAAAGCAGTGTTAATTCTAAACGTGTTATCATAACGCTGTTCTACTTGTCAACTTGTAAAGTGAGTGATCTGAAATCGGATTTGTTTATCAGAACTTCTGCTGTGTTTAATATTTAACATTTTAAGCAAAGTTTATAAGCAGCGTCCCAATCCTCCATGTTAAAGGTTAAAATGCAGTTTATTTAGAATCTGCGATCTGAATGAAGCAAAACATGTAAACATAGCCGAGTCTGAGACTCTGAGGACATCTTTAGGATGATAATAAAAATAAAAAATGATAATAAAAGTAATAAAAAAGGCGTGCTCTGTTTCATGCTCTGAATGTTATCATGAATCTCAGGTTCATTATTAACCACCTCGGTTTATACCCAGACGTTTTCAAACCTACTCATGCCTTCACATGTCATGCTACTGTTTCTGTTCATTAGTGAGCATTAGATTATTCATTAACGTCATTGCTTCCTTGACACAAGTACGATATTTACACGAAGAGTAAATGTTTCACTGGTAGGAGCGTGATTCAGGCCCAAAGTGCCCGGGCCTACCTGCTGAGAAGTGTGTGGGTATGTGTTTTTTTTATATATATATATACACACACACACACACACACACACACACACACACACACACATATATATACATATAGTGATTCTGCACAGTACTGAGTGTGCAGAATGGGAGATTATAGTGCTAGTGGATTAGGTATTAGTAGATGGCAGATCATATCTTTCCACAGCCAGTGTGCGCTGATAGATAAGCTCGTTCAGTCGGTTATACCTGTGCACTTTGGAACTGAAAATTCTACCCAAATATTTGCAGAATAAACAAAGACTCATATATCTGCACCTGCTGTTTTTACTTAGGAATTGCCTTGTGTATATTGTGTTATCTGTATTGTTTGCATTAGTGCTACTGTGTCAGCATTGTTGTACTGTTTGTACTCGTCTCGTATCTGCACTGTTGGATGTTGTCCATCGATGCATGCCAATTCTGTCAAATCGAATTCCTAGTACACGCTCCGATTGGGACGATTGATGATGGGATCAGTTACAAATGTCACGATGGCGGTCAAGTCATGCGATTTTAGTCGTACAATTTTGCCTATTTAGTATCCTATACGAATCTTAATAACTTGCTGTCTGATTTTGTATCCGAGCAACAAAAACCTGTTTTTCTCTTCTACGTACGACTTTTCACACTTGAAATGGTTCATCCTGAGTGGTTCTAAATCCTGGGTGAACGGAAACCTGGGTAATCTTATTTCACGTTTCACACTGCTCATACATGGGATAAATACAGCATGCGACCGGTTTAAGCAACGGCTTGTCTCAACGTTTGGCATCGGTGAGAAGAAAATGTCACTGTGTACATCCTGCTCGGATGTTCAGTTTCTGATTAGATGTCTGTTGCATAGCATCTCGCCGTAACATTCTAGCGGCGTATCATTTCATGCTATACACGTTTGGCACTGCGGTGCTAACCCTGCTTCGGAGATCGGTTTCTTAACCCCGGGTAAAAAGCGCTTCTAAATTACAACTGTGAAACCTTCCTCTGCCCGGGGTTAAAAGTGGGGTTTAGAACGACGATAACCCGGGGTTAAGCTCAGTGTGAAAAGCCTAGATAGTGTCTTTGCTTGATTTAAGTTAAGGAAATGAAACTTGTTGTTTATCAGGGCGTCTTCACTGTACAAGATTTCAGTAAGTATCTCCACTGCTGTTGCAGCTACGGCCGACTCGTAACCGGTTTCCGGTATTTTTCCGCTGTATTGACGTAACGTGTTGCATATCTCTGGCCACGCCCCCTTCAATTCCCTTGCTCAGAGCCACAGGTGATACTATCGTCAATCAGCGATAGTTGGGGGAATGATAGGGTGATGGCATTGAGTGACAATCTCACAAGCCTAATACATGCAAGTGTACCTGCCCAATAAAGAGGTTCTGATTACGCACAGCGTACAATATTCACTAGTAGAGGCCTGAGCTTTTACTTTTTATTTATTTATTTATTTATTATTTATTTTTTTTATAGAGTTGATCAAACTCTTAAGCCCTATTTGGACTGGATTAGTTTTACATGGGGAGATGGGGTACTGTAATTGTTAGTGGTGTATCTATAGCACAGTCTATACAGTTCACTCATCGCAGTTAGCTGGCTAGCTTGTTGCGTCTGTGTCGTCCCCCCAACACTTTGTAGCTCCAACACACGAAAATGACGTCATTCTGAGTGCTCTGACCTCCCATTTCTGAGATAAGTAGAATGCAGCATTGTGAGAGAAGTGATGCTTCAGGGGGTATTGGGTAAATTATTGAGTCCCTATCACAGGTACAGACTACATGCGTTATAGTCATGTGACCTACTAATTATCAAGTACGATGTGTTTGGCTACAAGTCCTACAGCAAGCACTTAACATGAAGATCAAAACGATCACGTTGCATTAAAGATATGAGGTGTGTGTAGAACTTTTGGAGATCTTTGTGATTTATACACAGATTATTGTGATAAACATTAATTACTGCAGATGTCCTCTGGTGTCCTCTACTTAACAGATTGTCTGAATGGTACTTTATTCATGTTTAAAAGGTCATGAAACCTCCCTCTTTCAGCTCAATTCTACCTCTCAATGTTTTTGAAAAGTGCAACTTAAATGGGCGTGGATGGCTGTGCGAAGAAGGGAGGGGGAGTGGGCGTGGCAGGGAAAGGCAGGAGAGGAAGAGTGGGGCGAACCTTCACAATACTCAAAAAAAAAGATGATGGATAGTGACAAAGTTTACAGATGAGGCAGGGGACTTCTCTCCTCCTGAATCCCCAGGGCTAAATGTAGACACAGTAGGTAGCACTGCCCCATCTATTTGAATCATTAGCCCCTGGCGTGACTATGGAGGAAAATATAACAAAACCGGAAGCAGCGTGGATGAGAGAAATGTTGGCATGCTAGTTAGGTAATAGGCTCGAGCTTTTCACAAATAAAAAGGCGAAGTTATTCCCTGCAACACGGACTTTCTTTCTATAGTTTTGTACATGATGGCCTGTGGAGCTTTAAGCAGTTTAATTAGCTCAAAAGGCAAGTAAAACTGTCATGGTTAAAATTAGTCACATATCTCATTTGAAGGGATAGAAAAGTCCTTGGGACTTGTTACCGCATCATTGTGTAGACGCAAACTGCTTTCATGAGCAAGTCTGAAGTCCACCTTTCTCCAATTCTCATAGCTCTCTCGAATAAACACACTCGAACTCTTACACCACTGAAATAAACACCCATTTGAACCTCTCTCATCTACTACATCTGTAGGAAAGCACCACGTGCTGTCATGAATAATTAAGAGAAGGCATCTTCTCATAGGATAAGAACACGCAGGCTCATGAATAATTATGAGACCCCAAGAAGTCATCGATGTACTATAGTATATTGCCACATCACTGTCTGTGACCGAGATTTTAAACCAGGAAGTCGAAAATAGCGGACAAAAGCTCAAAATTAACCAGCTTTCTCCTACAATTAAAATGAACAGATGCTAAGATCGTCTTTTATGATGTGCGATACGAACGCCTCTGTTAATCTCAGAAAATGTAGCTTAGTGTTTCACAACGCTTTAAGTCAGGCACGTGTATGTGCATGCGTGAATGAGGATGGTGAAATAGAAGCTGTGGACTCTTGTGAAATCAAGCTTGTACTGTTTTCTCCAGCCGTGAGTCACACAGCGAGGGGTTCATGTGGGGCTTCTCGCCAAAACACTGGAGACGTTCACATGTTCTCTTCTGATCTCCGTGAGCCTCAAGGCTCTCCCCGTGTCTTCAGATGTAGACGCCAGTTCTCATAAGCAAATATGTTCTGAAAAGAGCTGACAAAATGTCTTATTAAATTATTAAACATGTCAGTCATTTTCAGCTTCATGAATGACTCGTGCTTCTTTCAGGAAAAACTTCAGTTACTGCTTTGCTATCGTGTAAGAAAACCACGAGTCTGTGTGTGTATGCGAGTCTCTCAAGCATTTAAAAATGTATACGAATGTTTTTCTGCCGTCATCGGTTTCATCGGTCTTCCTAAAAAACTGTTGAAAGCTTAAGCAACTAAAAATCAAGCTTGTGAACGATGACGTGCACGTCATGGAACAGTATTTATCTGTGATTTAGGAACGCTGTGCTGTGACCGTGTTATGAAAGTCAAACCTGAGCTAAGACCGTGTAAGTTCTTTTTCATTCTCATGACTTTATAAAACTGTTTTTAAAACCAGCTTCATGGTTTGAATTCGCAAGGTTTTCACAACTCGGACTCCTAGCAGCGAACGTTTAGTGCTGAGGAGC
Source organism: Ictalurus furcatus (assembly GCF_023375685.1). Lineage (NCBI taxonomy): Eukaryota > Metazoa > Chordata > Actinopteri > Siluriformes > Ictaluridae > Ictalurus > Ictalurus furcatus. The sequence continues at coordinate 7,934,250 of NC_071265.1, read as the reverse complement.
CGTGCCAAGAAGCAGTTTCCGTCCTCTAGTTCTCCTAAAAAGAAATTGGGGGGGGGGGGGGATTGAGTGTCAACAAAAATAAAAAAGTCTAATAACTAATAAATCAACACTAAAGATTTGTTCAGCATTTCTGGACTTAAATTTACTTTGAAGTAGATTTGTGAGCTCGTAGATCGTGATTTGTGAAGGTATTTCTACAATATACGTTATGTATCATCATCATGATGTACGTGCTGTAGGGTAGTGTTGCATTTATATTAGAGATGCACCAGTGTATTTGTCGATAATCGGTGTCGGACGATAAAGGATATTTTTCACGCTATGGGCCATCGGCAGATGTTTAAAAACATCTGAAGATCATGGCCGATTACATCCTGTCAGTCAAAAGAAAGCGGGAAAACACATTGATTTCGTGCTGTGTGTAAAGATGATGTCTCTTGTGTGGAATGACGACAAAACTGCAGTTTGTAATCTCTGTGATCTCTGCACTGTTAAAATTTTACACCGGACGCTGCAGCAGTGAAGCGGGAGTTGCAGCGTTGAGTTGAAATTATTATTATTAGTTTTTTGACACGCTGAATTAAAGCGCCAGTACACTGATGAAAGATTTAAATGAAGATGAGTTGACAAAAAAGTATATATTGCACAGAAAAATATATTGGTAGAGTAGTACATTTCATATCCAGTTAATGTTAATATATAAAAAGTTGATATTATATATTACCAGTTTGATGTTCAGTGATGAAGTAGAAATGCTTTTGTTAGTGGAGAGTGAATGTGAGACTAACAGGAGGATTTTAGAATTCAGTCAATGTTAATATGAATTAATAACATTCAATAAGTTAAGAAATCTTACTTTAACCTTCAGAATTGAGTTCAGGTGTTCATGTTAATTAGAGTAAAGTGTTTTCTGTTTATGAGACCAGTTACTGTGAAACAACTTGTTGAAATGGAGAGAATAAAGTTTTTATTTGCATTTCCTTCAGAAATGTGGAATTAATTATTATTCATTTAAAAGAAGGCATAAAAGGCAGAACTATCTGTATCGGCCAATATCACTCTGAATAATCGGTTATCGGTATCGGCTGAGAAATTTAATATCGGTGCACCTCTCATTTAAATCCTTAAAGTTTATTTATGCTTTCTTTAACGTCTGCAAAAATATTTGTTAATTTAAAAAAATTAATATTTAAAAAATTTTAACTATTATTTATAAAAATAAAAAAAACACCCCACTGAAAAACCTTTAAATATTGTAACACTTCACAAGTGTAAAGATTCCGTATATAATGTATAAAGCACGTGGGGTGCTCCCAGTCAGTTGCATTCTCAGTTGAATTTGGAGAAACCGCTTGAAGTATTCCTTGTGTTGAACTATTTCAGTTGCTTTCGTTTGATTTGTTCACTGCAAACAGCTGAAAGTCTGTAAATATTGACAATAAACCTGATTTATTGTATAGCTAGAAACATTCGGTCTGTTTTACAGAGAAAGGTCTGTGCAGGTGGCAGACACCTTGAGTTTTGGTATTTAATCACGATTGGAACAATTTGGCCTTTTTCACTGAATCTTCATCAAGTCTAAATGTCCACATGATCCAGGATGCCAGCGTCGGTGTTACAGCCGGCCCGAGGCTGTCGTGCCTCCTTACAGCTGGTCTACTGAACTGAACATAGCAGGGGCATGTCAGAAGACTGTGAAGAATGCTACATGCATCAGCCTGTGTGTTTCTCAGACAGAAATAATCGTAGGAAGCTTTTTGAGTAAATGTAAATTCGGCAGTCGTCCATAGTATCGGTGCGCTGTGACTGCGTAATAAACCCCACACCCTTATTTTATTCTCCAGTCAAGAGAGGGAAAATCACGTGAAGGGAATTTACTGTCATTTGAACTTTTCCGTCTTGGAGACTTGGCAGCTGGCTGTATGAATGTCTGAGCTGAAAAACATCCTGTCGTTCTTTTGTTTTCCTCTTGCACTCAAGGTCTTTACGCTCATCCAGGTAGCTCGCTACTCACTCACTCACTCACACACTCACAAACGCACTCACACCTTCCACGTTAATACTGTGTATTTTAATCGTTCGTACTAGGGCTTCCCCAGATTAAAGATTTTAAAGTCTAAAGATTAAAGTCGAGTAGTATTCGTTCATTACGGCCATTAGTCGACTAATCAAACATTTATAATATTAATTTAATTAGTGTCGGCATGGAGACGTGTCCACGGTACAGCGGACGAGCCTAGAGAGAAATGCACGTTAAGTTAAACGTTCGTATGATTTAACTTCCAATACTCCGCACGAACGTTTGGATAATTTAATGGAATCGCGCACGTTTATCTAAGTTAACTTGGTTAACCTTAAAATGAAAGGCCGTGTAAAGTGGCTAATGCTAGGCTGCTACTTCTACTGTTTTGCTACTTTTGGGGTCAAAAAGATCTTGTTGGGGTTTTTGTGGGCGGCTGTGGTTCAGGTGGTAGAGCGGGTTGTCCACTAATCGTAGGGTTGGCGGTTTGATTCCCGGCCCACGTAACTCCACATACCGAAGTGTCCTTGGGAAAGACACTGAACCCCAAGTGTCTCCCGATGGCAAGATAGCGCCTTGCATGGCAGCTCTGCTACCATTGGTGTGTAAGTGTGTGTGTGTGAATGGGTGAATGAGACCGCGAAGAACCGCTAAGATTAAAAAAGCGCTATATAAGTGCAGACCATTTACCATCCTTTCAAAATGTTCCCACACTTTTGATTTTCTTCCCGACATAATTACTAGCAGGTGGATCAGACAGGCCAGCTGTGTTAGCGAACTTTCCGTCACCGACTGTGTGACTTCACCACGTCCTGTGGGATTTTTTTTTTCCTGCGACTAACCGACTAATTAAAATTTAGTCGACCAAGCCTGATGATTAGTCGACTAGTTTGTACACTTGATGTGAACGAATTCTTCTTCTAGCTCAGTGACTGAGCTGATCCTTTAGTGAAGCACGTCTTCACTGTTCTAGTCTTATTGGTTACTTCGAAGAGGGCCAGTGCCAAGGATTACTCCGCCATTACAACTACAAACAGTTACACAGTGAGTGAGCATTTTAACACAATTATATCTGTATCTTTACACTAGCAGTGATTAAGTCACTCTTGGCGCATCTACTTTTGTCTTGTTGGCATGTACAAACAGCCTTCACCGGAAGATGTGATCTAAATGTCAGATGATACGAATCTTTCAAGCTTGTTGTTTTGATTTGTCTCCTCGTTGCATCATGCAGAGTTTGAACAGAATTGAGAAATCTGTGGCTCGGTGTCATGCACGTACATTGAAAATGAATGTCACATGCACACAGGGTAACGCTTCCACATTACAGCCAAACTAATCGCTTTCTTCACCACCCGTTGGATGTTTTGAGGTTGCGGCATGTGCAGGCCACTTTTCATTTGCATAAAAGCTGAAAAGTCGTTAAGCTTTTTCCGCCGTCACGGCCTGCTTTGCATTGCTCTCGTTCCTACAGAGTCCTGTGTCGAATGCATCACCTGTGACATAGCAAATGAATAGAGAACATAAAGTGTGAGAGACACTTTATGCACTTTATACTTTTCTTCTTAAATAGTATACATGGAGTTATTCATTCAGTAGTACAAGCCTTGTGTAAAGCACGGTTTAAATTGGCACTGACTACGTTTACATGGACAGCGGTAATCTAATTATTGACCTTATTCTGAATAAGACAATATTGTGATTAAGGTGTTTACATGAGTCGCTTTTAGACTATTCCTTTCATGTTCCTGTTTTACACGTTATAGAACTTAGAGCGATTAACGGCACACGTCATTATGTCCCCACACCACGCCGTCCGACGTTCCCTCCAGAATTTCACGTATTAACGTACAGTTCATCTTCGTTATGGTACGGTATACAGTTTTGGGTGGTTTTATTTGTAATTTTACGAAAGCTTCAAGTGCAGTTAATTATTTGTCATGCTATACGTGCAAATAAACGACTGCTTGAAGCCGTGGGCTGCATCCCAAACCGCGTACTTACCTACTATATAGTAACTGAGATGCATGTATCTCGCCTACTGTATAGCAGGTAAGTACGCGGTTTGGGACGCAGCCGTAAAACGGTAGAGCATTGCCGTGTGTGTACGTGTCCTGTCGCAAAATGCGGTGAAAACTCTCACACGACGTTAATAGTGTGATTAAGGTGTGTACATGTCTGTAATACACGTCCATAATGCGACTAAAACAGGAATACTCCGCATGTCTTAATTCAATTTGTGTTTACTTCGAGTATGACTTTAGTCGGATTAAGGTCATCAATAATCGCTGTTTACATGCTAGTTTATTAATCAGAGTCTTGATCGGGTTAATATCGGATTATTGTTTGTCGATTGTCTTAATCGGGTTAATATCGGATTATTGTTGTCCATGTAAACGTACTGACTGACATGAGTTGTGTTTATTGATTCAGCCGAATGCACACGTTACACTCTGTAACACCAACGATATGTTTATGTTAATGCGCTCATACTAACACATGTTATTGTTTCTATAGTAACAGCTCATACACAGGGACGTGTACAGCAGACACGCTGCGTAATCTACAATTAATAATAAACAGATTTATGGAGACATTTATTTAACCTTTATGGAAGAAGTCTCGGTTGTAAACGCTTCGTAACAGGAAAGTATTATAAAGTGTATTTCAATCATGAATATTTACATGTAAATAAACTGAACAGATGTGGAGCGTGTTTCTGGACACACATGCAGAAAAAGTAAGAACCTGAACGATACTCGTCAGACTGAATCATTCGCAGCTCTGTCATCATTTCAATCCTCTGACTGATTTGAAGCAGGAACTCTCCGTTATTAAAAGCCCCAGCGTGTTATTAAAGCGACTGCGTGTGATTTATGATAAACGGACGGCTGTAGATTAGAGACCCTGGTTTCACATGACCCGTGGTGATTTGAAAACGGCGCACACTTGACGGAAACCGGTTGAGTGTGATCGTGATGCCTTACTGAGTCTTACTGAGATGTCTGTGCTCAGTAGGAATATAACAACAGTACATACTGTTTAGCAGATGAAGCATGGGGAACGTTTATTGAAGCTGAACAGTTAGAACTAACATGGAGATGTCGTCACATGCCGCTGTTTCAAATGACAGATTCCCTCGTTTGAAGTTTACCAAAGTTTATTATGTAAAACCAGTTTTATACTGTGTGATCCCAATAAGATCTTTATAGAATTATAAGATTATACGCTGAAGACCTTAGACCTACTATTAAAGAAAATGACTGCTGAAGTTCTGCTTACATCGTCAAACACAGAAAATAAACAGAAACGGTAGCAGTGTTCTGCCTAGAGAACATATTTTTGTGATTGTTGCGGGCAAAAAATATTTTTTTTCTTCTTTTCTTTTGTGATTTTGCTGCGGCTTTTTTTCTCTCGAAATTTGCGAATTTTTTTTTGTGATTTTCTTGTGGAAATCTGCTTGAACTGGCGAAATTGCAATTACACGAAATAGTTCTGCACGGTCTTTATCAGTGCGTTTACATGGACAACAATAATCCACTCTTAACCCGATTAAGACCATACTTTGATTAAGAAACTACCATGTAAACAGCAATTTTTACTTACCTTAATCTAATTAAGGTCATACTCGAAGTAAGCAATAATCGAATTAAGACAGGTGGAGTACTCCTGTTTTAGTCGCATTATGGACGTGTATTACAGACATGTAAACACCTTAATCACATTATGAACATCGTGTGAGAGTTTTCACCGCATTTTGCGACTGGATCACACACGGCAGTTTTACATTTTATGGCGAACAAGAGAGCACGGCTGCGTCCCAAACCGCATACTTGCCTACTATAGGCCTGTAGTGGGGAAAAATACATGCATCTCGGCTACTATATAGACGGTAAGTACGCGGTTTGGGACGCAGCCCACGGCTTCAAGCAGTTGTCTATTAGCACGCACAGCATGACAAATAATTAACTGCACTTAAAGCGTTCGTAAAAAAATGTAATGTTTGACGCACGTGACTCGAAGAGGGCTTTGGCTGAAGACGTGTCGTGATGACGTCACATGACGCATCTCGACCCGAATCTGCGGTGATTTTGAAAAATTGCAAGCTTCTCCGAGTATTGCAGTGTTTGCTTCAAAATCCTGGACGATCCGATTGTTTTCCTCACCTCTATGTGCGTATATGCATCATTGCACGTTCCTTAATTGGCAGTGTAGAAACAAGTCTTAAGCCTTATTCGGAATAGATTAGTTTATCGCAGGGACTGTAATACATTTCTTTTTCTCCTTTTTTGTCTCCTCAGTGTTCAAACGCTCGCATCCAGACAGCAATAAGATAACCGCAGGAGGAGCAGGTTTCTAGCGGGTTGTAGTTTCTACAAAGCTGGATGTTTGCATCACATGCGTCGTTAGATATTTAAGGAAATGGCAGTGATGCAACTACTTTATGGAAAATGAAAGTTAATGTATTAACCGTTATAATGGCTCCTTTAATCAGCCTGAGGGATCTCGCTTTTGTTAATGATTTTTTCTTTCTTCTCCTGAAAAATCTTTCTCTGGTATTGTGTGTCGCTGAGGTTTAACCCCCAGACCAATTATGTGGTTGAGTGTCTCTTCTGAAGGATCCGTTTTTTGTTCTGCGATTAGGAAAGAGTTTAATATCTGAGGAAGGGACATTCTTTACCGTATTATACATTTGTTTGCTATTAGTACTTCTTAATGACGCTAGACTTACACACTATACGAGTCGTGCGAATTATTATTTTTAGGTGACATAAAAATGGCACAAAATGTGATTTACGCTAACAAAATATTTTTCTACCTGACATTACTGCGCCGAGCATTTTCTTAAATTTATGTTTCCCTCTCCATCCCCAGACTCTCCCATTTCTCCTTCTGTTCCTATTAAATCTACCTCCGCTTCCAGCCAAACTAATCATCTATTGTATTATATTCAGTCCTCAGGGTGATAAATGGACGTCATCATGGGCTGCTTCTGCTTGTATCCTGTCTTCATGAGGAGATTTGAGCAATCCTTGCAGTATTTTTTATTTTTTCCCCCTTCTCTCTTTTTTTTCCTTAATTTCATTCAGCTTTCATGCGCTGTATCACCACAATGCAGCTGCTTCGCTGTGCTTTTGCGAGTGGGAACGCTTCCAGCTTATTACCTCATTGCTTTAGCATGCGATTTGTCTCATCTCATCATCTGGAGACTAGAATACTCTGGAACTAAACAAATGATCAGTTTAGTTGAGGCTACAAAGTAGGTCCTGGAATAAATTGAGTGTTCTTTAGTGACGTTTAATTTGATGCTTAATCACATTGATTGATTGAGTCTTAGTTTTATTCGTATAGCGCTTTTAACCGTAGGCATTTGTCACGAAGCAGCTTTACAGAACTCCAGATGTAGATTTAGATCTCTAACAAACAAGCCAGAGGTGACGGCGGCAAGAAAAACTCCCTGAGATGACATGAGGAAGAAACCTTGAGAGGAACCAGACTTATATTTTTTATTGATGATTATACATCATAACAGTCAACGTTTGTAGAAAAGACAGGTCAAGCAATGCTAAGCATGTTGAAAGGATGTTTAGTTTGAGCCAGGCTTGTGCGATATACCAGTATTATCACCTCTACATGATCCATATGTTAGTTACCGTGATATCCAGTGACGTTTATTATTGATTATATTACGTTACCAGACCTGCCAGTGCTCTGCAAAAAACGTTAGCGTGCTAGTACGGGTTATCACTCAGAAATGTGTCTTTTTCTCCCGAATAAAACAGGAAATGAGCCGGCTGACTTGTGAGTCTGGAATGATCTGCACATGTGTTTTGAGCTCTCGATATTAACAGGCTGGAATCCATGTAAGTCCTGAACTTGTTGTGATTAAGAGTCCTGGGATGAGCATGGGACAGACTTGATGGTTACAGCAGCAGTTCTTAGTATCCAGGTGAAACTGTCATTGAGGCAGGGTTGAAAAGTTGTAAATGTGTGCACTTTACTGAAAAAACTCAAGCGCAACTCCAGTGTACTGTTTCCTGGTGCCACGCCACCGTGTTCAACCCTCCTGCCACTGGCTGCCCCAGCATAATCACATTATCGACCAAAGAAATGCACTCCATGTTATTTATTTTCTGGAAGATGATGATGTATATTTTGGTCATTTTGGGTAAAAGCTGAATGACACACGGGCCAAACAGCGCTTGAGTATTGATTAGAATATCCCAACTGAAGGTTCTTTATCAGACACTATCTTTTGATTAGAGCATAATCACACTAAAGGTATGTGATCACCTGACCATCACACCCACATGTCTTTGAACATCCCCATTCCAGATTTAGTCCCTCTTTTTGCTGATATAATAACTTTCACTTTTCTGGGAAGGCTTTCCATGAGATTTTGGAGCATGGCTGTGGGGATTTGCTCATTCAGCCACAAGAGCATGAGTGAGATCAGGCACTGATGTTGGGTGAGGAGGCCTGGGGGGGAAGTCAGTGATCCTCTTCATCCCAGAAGTGTTCAGTGCAGTTGAGATCAGGGCTCTGTGCAGGACACTCACGTTCTTCCACAGGTTTGGACCCCTCGGTTCCAGTGAAGGGAAATTGTAATGCGACACCATGCAAATACATTCTGTACTATTGTTCGCTTCCAACGTTGTGGAAACAGTTTGGGGAAGAACAGCATATGTGTGTGATGGTCAGCTGGGCACAAAGTGTGTGTATATGTGTGTGAGGGTGGGATTTTTTAGGTTTGGTTGCTTTCAGAATTGCTTTTTTCCATCAAAACCTGATTAGACCCTGATTAGATAAATTCCTTATCATTGACTAGATCCTCACTGGATCCCAGTTAGATACAGACTGTCGTATTTATTTATTTATTTCAAATCGGGGGGTTGGGGTGGTTGTTAGAGGTAAGCTTGATTGTGCCGCATGCTGCTAAATGAATGCAGTTATTGTTGGAATTGCAGTTTCAAAAGGTCAGTGTAGCTGAAAAACCATTTACATATAGTTATATTGTGCAGTTGATATGAATGGTTCTACTTATCATAATTTAGGCAGCAATTTTCAGCCTGCGTTTTGAATCTGGCACATGAGCTTTGTTTTTGCACCTTCAGATTTTCATTCCAGTTACCCGACTTGACCCCAGAGCTCTTTTTCATATTGGCAAAGCCTGAAGATCTTATTGCACTTTCGTTTCCAAATGAACTTTATCTCTGTATGTAGCAGCAGGAAAGCCATTAAACCAATTTCCACACCTTTTTGTTCCAAGATGCTCTTCAAAAATGTTCTAAATGCTAATGTGTGCTCTGTTGTGGTTCAGCTGGCAGGTTCAGTGTGAGAGCAGTCCCATCATTCTTCACTCCTCCTCAGCTGATGAGCCGCGAGACGGGACGCTTAATGAAAGTGACACTCCTGCTATTGTCAGAAAAGGAGATGGATGGGGAGAGAAATCCTTCACCGCGAAGGCTTTTTTCTTCTGTCCGTCCATCATGATGGATCTTAATGAAAACAGGGAGGCTGTAATTGAGCCTGGGTTCCATACTGATCTGATTCGACCTCTGTAGACCTTCTGGGCTTACGGGGAATTATTTGCTTTTTAATGCATAGGACAGTGGATACATTTCATAGCCGGGGGGGCGCGGAGGGATCGGAAGGGGGGTGCGAATTGTTTTCAAGAAAAACACAGACAGGGCATCATTTGGGTATTTGTGTATTTTATTGCTTTTCAAATAGAATGTGCATAAATGAAAACCCCCACGTTCCCTCTCCCTCTGTTTTCTTTTTGCTGGGGAGAGGCGCAGATTAGTCTGACTTTTATCTAGCTGTCGGTGCAGACCAGTGTCGCCAACTTAGCCACTTTTCAGACCCCATTAGTGACTTTATTTTTGCAAATAAAAAAAAAGCGTCTAGCGACAAATCTAGCGACTTTTTGGACAAACCTTAGCAACTTTCCAAATGTGACCAGTACTGTCCTGCAAGCACGAGGTCTTGCTTTCCCGCTGCACTCGCACCTCTCTCTGCGTCTGCTCTGTTCTGTGAGGGGCCGAGAGCCGGAGATTTAACAATGTCATGGATAACAAGACGCGCCCTTCGTCACAATTTACATCATTCGTATGTGAATGCAAAACGAATGGACTGCAACATGTTTTACATGTAAAATAGTCCACGTTATTATAGCCTAGTTCTCTTGTTCAAAGCAGTTCTAGTGTTCAGAAACCCTTTTGATCATTCATGTTCCATACCTGTCCATTATATAGTTTTCTGAAAGTTATTTAAAAACAAACGCATTTTATCATCAAAAACGCGTTATAAAGATATAGATAGATAGATAGATAGATATTATGTAGAATAGATAATCATTATACCTGTTCTCCTCCGATATGGGGGGAGGGGGGCATGCCACATGATGGGGGAAGTTTGGGGGGGCTTTAGTTGCAAAAGGTTGAGAACCTCTGGCATATGATATCCTTAGCATTGAAGCATTAAATAAACTGTTTCTCTTCCCATGCTTTTCACAGAAAATGAATTTGAAAGACGATGTAATAAGACTCCTTTAAAAAAAGCGATTGATAAGTAGGTCTGGCGAATATGAAGCTTTAGACATTATAATAATTTTTTTCTAATATACTGACCGTGTGAAAGTCAAGATCTTTTATAGCAGTTACAAACTATAGAAGCATGACGATTATTAGATGCATCTTTTAACATTTTCCCTCCTTATCAGTGTTAAATAATTGATTCTTTTTTAATACAACATGACTGTATTGCAGGCAGTTTGTTGGCGAACTTGTATATCGTGATACATGTTGTGTGTCGTAGAAATGCCCCCAAGATCTCATGATGTTTTGTGATCTCGCCCACCCGTTTTGACCAATCTCAGCTTTGCAGTAAGAAGGTCTCAGCTCAGTATGTGTTCTGGGAGGAGGGGACGTGTGGGTGAGGTTTAATGAATCCATTAGTCACAGTGGACACTGAGCCAGTGCCTTTGGCTGTCTTGACCGTCTCTGAACTTTTCTTTTAATGAGCTCAGTGAAAGGGTTCAGCTTGGAGATGGAGTCAGTTCAGTGAATTCTTGCTGGCGAGAATGACCTCTGTAGAGTTCTCCACCTTCTCTAACATCACAGGAAATGCTTTGAGTTGTTGTTGTTTTTGTTGTTGTTATTATTATTAAGCTGCTAACATCATTCACCTGGTTTTTTCACCGTGGCTTCTTGCATATGATATGTAACTTGTGAATTTTCAAAAATAATCCTTGATTAATTTTTTTTTTTTTTTTTTTTTTTTTTTTTTTACAACCAGGTTGTAATATTTAGAGAATCCCCCAAGCAGGCTTCATCCTTTTACATTTAAATTGACCCATTAAGCAGACAAGTCTTATGACTTACACCTAAGACGGGATACGGAGCAGACATGGGTTAAGGTTCTTGCTGAAGGATCACTCAGTGCAGAGTGAGAATTCTGAGATTTGGTCTTCGCCTGGTCTTCCTGTCACCGTGTCAGAACCTTAACCTTATCTGGACTACCACTGTCCCAGCTGTGTTAATATACTGTGTTACGTATAGATTAAGACATGTGCACTCTGACCTTCAGTATTCATTAAATAACTGTCCTTTGTCATGCAGTAACTGATGACTTGCAGTTCAGTATTAAACATTTCCCCTGATATTCAATCTGGCAGAAAGGCGTCTGGCTGAAACCCTGATCACGATGACCTTCCCTGACCTTGCCAAATCACAGAGTGAAGAAAAGAGCATGTGATATTTGATGTGCTTTTTTTTTTTTCTTTTCTTCTCTCTTTTCACTGAGAGAGAGAAAGCTTACACTCTGCTTGCGGAGAGGACTTGCTGTACTGAGCATGGCCCAGAAAAGTCGATTCGCTTCAGGTAGCACTATTCCGCTGCATTTCATCATACCCGTTGGCATGGTTACAGCACAAACGACTTGGTGATTCTCCTTGTGAAAGTGTACTCTCAGAGCAGCGTTTTGTCTCTCTCTTTACCTCATCTCCCCCTGCAGGTCCTTCAGTTTGTTCAAGAGGGCTGGCTGGGCTTGGGCTTATGGTCTAGAGCTGGTGCTGTCCAACTCCTACAGCTGCAAGGACCGATTAGAGGCGGGGTGGACGGGGGACGAAATACACCACGGTTCTTCGGTCTTTTGACTATGTTGTAATTCAATAATATATTTCTTCCATTAATGCTACTAGTCTGTGGGGAATCGGGCAAACAATATATAAAGACATTTTCACAATACATGATTTATTACAGTATTTCATTTAGCTAATGAAGAGCCAAAGGTCATGCTGTAATTTAATAACTACAAAATATTATTTAACACGAAAGTGGAGAATAAATAACCAATACACCTGGTAGAAAAATAGATTTTAACATCCAATCAGCTGTAAGTAAGCTGTAAGGACTATATATATATATATATATATATATATATATATATATATATATATATATATATATATATATATATATACATACATATACATATATGGAATGGGATATCTCAGGAAAGCGTATTGTGACACAGTTCATCACAGCATTGGTATTATATCGTTATACGGCCCAGTCCTTATTACTGTTGTTTTGAAGTGTTTTTTTTTTTTTTTGAAGTGACCTTCTGTCTTGGAGGATTATGAAGCAAAGATCTTCGTTCTAAACTTTCACTATACAGCCAAAAGCACCTGACCATCACACCTAATATGTGGTTCTTCCCCACACTGTTGCCACAAAGTTGGGAGCATACAATTGTATAGGATGTCTTCGATGTACCAGAGTTTCCACTAAGAAATTTTGTCCAGGAATATGCTAAAGTTTACCGGACAAACTGGAAAATAAATCCGCTCGTCTCATTTCGGTCTTTATTTTGCACTGTAACGGTTTGGACTACGCCTTTGCGATTGTGGGGGTGGGGGCGTGGTCAAGCATCAGCTGTAGATGGATAGGAGGCGGAAACTCGAACTGGCAGGTAACTCGTGATTCTGACCTGTGTTGGATTAGCCCAAGATAACTTGTGTGTGTGGGGTTGAATGGTTTGAATAATCGCAGTACACGTTACAGGAGAAGCATGTGAAAATAACATTTGCACAGACAGAGACTTTATTTAGGTGTGCAATTGCGAACATACTTTTGTCTAACGTATGTCTGCTTTGTGTTAACATTTTTACCGGACAGCTTGTCCGACAGCTTTTGATTTTATTGGACATTTTAAGTTTTTAACCCTCAGAAACATTTACCGGCTAATGGAAACTCTATGTATGCTGTAGGATTACAATTTCCCTTCACTGGAACTCAGGGGCTCAAGCATGCTCCAGCACGGCATTGTCCCTGAGCACAAAGCGAGCTTCATGAAGACATGGTTGGTTTGCCGCGGGTGAAGTGGAAGAACTCGAATATCCTGAACAGAACCCTGACCTCAACCCCACTGAACACCTCTGAGATGAACTGGAACGCTGACTACACCTCCTCACATGAACTCACTAACGCTCTTGTGGCTGAATGAACACACATTCACAAAGCCACGCTCCAAAACCTAGTGGAAAGTCTTCCCAGAAGAGTGAGGGTTATTATAACAGCAGTGGAGGAATAGATCTGGAACGGGATGTTCAACAAACACACACGGGTGTGATGGTCAGGTGTTCACAAACCTTTAACCATATAGTGTGTTATTATACCTTGAACTTATTTCTGTTCCCTTGTGGATGTTTATAGATTTTTCTCCTCATTGCATGGCAGGTCCCATTGCTGTTTTTGCTAATAATACCCTAGCTATGAATCACAACCTGACTGTCTTCTTTGCTCACTGACTTTATTACCACTTCTAAGTTTAGAGGACAGTGGATGTGGAGTGGCAAAGACAGTAGTTTTAATCTACCTTGTCCTACCGGTATGTTGAAACATGTCTCCCACAGAGATTACACCAAAGGCTCTTGGTGACATTCCATGGCAAAGAAATACTAACATTTGTTATCGGTTTAAAAGGTTTTCAGAAAGTATTTTCACCCTTGTGTGTAGTTTCACCCTTAGTTCACACAGGGCAAGTTGGACAATTAACTCACTCGTTTGGACTCCATCTTTAAGGGTTCTCGGGTTCATCTGAAGGATTGGCCAAGTCGTGTTCCTCCCTGTAATGCACGATTGCATAATGCGCATAATGGCAGCACTCCCATTACCCATGATGCTGGGCGGGTCATGTTATTATGAGAGTTCCTTCACAGTTCAGCAACACTGAAGTATGTTTTCTTTGGACGCACACTTGTACACAGATCGCTGTGGTAGTCTAAGAGGAGACGATCGTGTGGTTTCCTCACAGGAGCAGATTGAAACAGCTGTGAGGAAGCATGCAGTGAAAGTGTGAGCTGAGAAATTCATTACAGCACACTGCTGCGCTGGTGCCAGTCCTCACGCTAACACGACCTAGAGCGGATCTGATGCGTACGGACTAAATCACGACAGGGCGTGTGTGTGCGTGTGTGCGTGCGAGGAAAATTCTCAACACGCTGTGTTACCGTCACCACAATACATTTCTAATATTTTTCAGCAGCTACACTTTCCAAACTTTTTTCCTTTTAATTCCATTCAATCTTATTTGTATAGTGCTTTTAACAATGGACATTGTCTCAAAGCAGCTTTACAGAAATTTATAAACACAGGATGCATATTTTAAGTGTGTGAATTTATCCCTATTGAGTGAGACGGTGGTGAAGAAAAACTCTCCAAGATGATATGAGGAAGAAACCTTGCGATGAACCAGACTCAGAAGGGAACCCATCTTCATCTGGGTAACAACGGATAGTGTGAAAGTAAAAGAAAGTTCATTATGGTTTTAACATGAAGTCTTTGTTGAACTTTTACACCACTAGAAATGTTTTATGAATGAAAGAATGTCACGCCGTACATTTTATCAATTACATTTAATGTGGTACGACCTTTACGTAACAGCTGTAAACAGACATGCCCTCACCAGCCTCTCTTTCTTTCTCTGTCTGGAGGTTAATAAGACAGAGAAATGCAGCTTGGTAGTCGGGGTGGAAATCAGAAAAAGTTTCATGACGATACGACCTGATATCGATTCTTTCAGCCAGCGAGTCGATATCCGCCGATACCTCAGTGACCGCCACGATACCATTTCGATTCGATCGATGTACAGGCCTACGAACAATATTAAACCATGTTTCTCTTTCACACGATCAGTAACGTTGCTATTAATTCACCGATGCAAACAAACTATATTAATACAAAACCGTTTTGAGCTTTTTTCACTATGAAATGCTACAAATTTCAGTGCACATAACGTCCTATGATAAACTGAAGCTTTAACATTTTAAATATAAAGCTTTGGCATTTTCACACTCTACAAAACAAGTCTTACAAAACCTACACCATGGTAAGATTGTGTAGAATTTCACATAAATGTTTAGCGCTTCAGTAACTTTTCCACACCCATTATTTGTTTTTTCTTCGATCACTCATGGTGCTATTTTGTGGCATCGGCCGTTGCTTTTAAAACTCGAAAATGGCGCGAGACACAAATGCTTATGGACGTTACGTCCGGGACGTGGCTGGAATTAAGAGCGTCCTAAATAAAGGTCCATTTTAGACTTTAGACATGCATGGATACATCAGACATCGAGCCATATCGATGGATTGTTACACCGCTATCAGTTATCCTGAAGAATCTCCCATGGCAGAAAGCTTCATTTACATTTCTAGTGCTGACACTGGAGACTCCTTCCAAAAAATGCTCAGAAAACTTCACCGTTTCAGCGATTACCCGTGGTTTTTAATCGGTGTTCTGCATTTGAACGAGTGTTTTTAATACAAAACTTTGATTTGCCTTGAGGCTGGGACTAATCAACAGCTTCTGTGGTACAACGCGCTGTGGTTTAATACACGATCACAACGTGTAACTAATTTCAGTGCGGTATAATATAAAAAAAAAGCAGGTTGCCTGATAAAGCTTTGACTTTGTCATTCATTTGAGCTGTGTGGATGTAGATATTGAAGTCAGAACGTGTTCCTTCTCGTATTTCACCAGAAAGGACGTGTGCGAGGATGTGTGTTTTTCGGGAGGCTGTTATGTTTCTGCCTCTTAGAAATGATGTGAAACACTTCTTCCACCTCCTCTGTTTAAAGTGCTGTTTCTTTACCTCAATTCCTGTGTGCATATTTAATTACAGCTCTGCTCTGTTTATCTATTGTAAAGTGTGTGTGTGTGTGTATGTGTGTGCGTGTGTGTACATTGTACTCAAGTTCACCACACCTGATCCTCTTGTGCAAACAGATTTTTTTTTTGACCCCTGTCTTGTTCTTGGGCCAAATCTTGAGTTGACTCAGTGTCTGTGCGCATGCGTCCACACCCATGGGAGTGTGTGTGTGTGTGTGTGTGTGTGTGTGTGAGAAAGCTTTACTGAAGCGCACACTGCAGTGCAGTCGATGGTGCTGTGCCTGGTCGTATTTCTTCTAGGGCAAATACCAGCAGTTCTGCAGCTGTCAATACAAAGTCATATCAGTTTATATCACACGATCATGTTAAATATGACTACTTTGGTTAAATCTATACTAGACCTAGTAGTAGCTTTGGTGTATTTCCCATAAGAGGATTTATGTCTGACCTGAGCACGTTAAGGTGTGCAGTCATGGATACACAAAGATGGGAAGTGTTGCTACATGAGTCCATCGTAGATTTCTTGTAGATTTAAGAACAGGTTTAAAATCCCAAGTAACACCTGAAAAAGCACCTGAAATGCTGCAGGCATTTACCGACTGAAAGCATGCCGCATAACGTATAAGGTTTGAATAAGTCCGTCGTATTTTAATTGAATTTCAATTCAGCATGTCATGATGGGATTCTTTTCGGCATCTTGATTTCAGTTGTTTAATTTTTTATTAGCATAACTTTTATTTTCAAGCACAGTAAAGAGTGCAGAAGAGTAAAAGTGAGATCAATTTGCATGCCTTGCGTCACTAGACCTTTGCATGTCTTACATCACGAACCCAAATCCAAGGTGCGTCGCTACATCCACTCTGCAAGCTGAGGATTTAGGTCTAACCTTCACAATTAGTGTTGGATTTTAACCTGCACATGGCACGCTTATTACATCTACAGACCTGCATCCACATATTTTACCATCTAATTGGTTTATATATTAGTAAATCATTTTATTTTGCTTAGGCAAATGGTTAGAATGGTTAGTGGTTTTGTTTATTCTGTGTTATTTATATAGCACAGAGACAGTGGGCATTGTTACAGAACTGCTTAACAGAAATCTGGATGCAAGCCAGAGGTGACATGAGGAGAAACCTTAAGAGGAACCAGACTCTGAAACCCATCCTCTTCTGGCTGACACTGGATATTGAGATTATTAATCATTACAGGATACAGTTGTAGAAGCGTAAAGACAAACAGTACTGAGTTTGTTTAAAGGATGTTCAGTAAATTAAGTGTCCTGGGGTGAGCAGAGGTGCACGTTTACCGTGTCCAGATAAGATTACATCAAAACATCCTAGTTTTCTAGAACACTGTCCAGCCATGATCCTCCAGATCTGCACCTTTAATAATGTACAGTTTACTAACCGTCGGGGAATTTTATCGTGGTTTATAGTGAAACCGGTAACCGTTTCATTCCTAGTGTTTATCAAAGTGTCTAACTAACCAAACAGGTGTTCAGCCTAGATTTAAAGATTGAGACCGAGTCTTGGCTTTTCCATAGCTGCTGGGGCTTTGTAGGGGGAAAAAGACATGTAGTTTTCTTTTTTCTTGCAAAGCTGTTCAGGTTTTTAGTAGCAGTTCTCTCTGCATTTAAACCTTGGCTTTCTTATGCATTAATCAGTGAGCTAAGTAATAAAAAAAAAATTCTGCCATGTTCTCCGCTCTGTAAAATGTTTGTGGTCCCTCAGTTTAGGTCTGTATATAGCTCCAAATTGTGTTCTCCATGAGGAGATTACACCAGGTCACACATTCTCCTTTACTGCAGCACTGCTAGAAGCCTTCTGTCTTACCTCTGAAATGGGATCAAGAAGCTTTCAGAGGAGGCGAGACATGATTTTTTTTTACATTTTTTTTTTTTATCATCCGACTTGGTACATCTGCTGCAGCTGGTGAGAGACAACGGTTCTCACTGTTCGAGGTGGAAGTGGGACACGGCTGATTTTTAGTACTTCTGTCGCTCTTATATTAGTGTATTGCTGGTGTTGAGCTGGAGTTGTAAAGTGTGTGTGGAGAACCTGAGCAAGGTAATGGTAGGTAATGTGTGGGGTGTGTAATTGGTATGTGTGTAGGTGCAGGTCCCTGGGGGCTGCTATTGGAACAAATGGAGGGGTGGTATTTGGGAACACACCCATCATTTTGTGATGAAGGAAGTGACCTGGGTGGAGTGTTAAATACAGCTGCCTGGGTTGTAAATTAAAGGTTGTGGATACGTTTCATTATCTTGCTTGTGTTTGTAACTGTGTTCCATGGACAGTCTTCCCAAAATGTATGCTCAATGGTATGTGTGGCAATGTATGGTTATTGCTACTTTTACTACCACTGTTACTATTACTACGAACACTATTACCACCATCATTACTACTACTACTGCTGCTACTACTACCACCACTACTACTACTATTACTACTGCTGTGAATACTATTGCAAACTCCATTACTAATACTGCCTACTACTACTACCACTAATACTACTATTACTACTACAACCTCCATTACCACTACCACCACCAATACCACTGCTGCTGCTACTACTACTACTACTACTACTACTACTACTACTATGAATATTGTTGCTACCTCCATTACTACTACTTTCACCACCAATACCACTAGTACTTTTACTAACATTAGTACTAGTACTACAAATACTATGTATACCTCCATTACTACTACCTTCTACTATTACTACTACCACCACCAATACCACTACTACTATGAATACTGTTGCTACTTCCATTACTACTACCTTCCACTATTACTACTACTACCACCAACACCACCACTACTACTACTATAGCTACTACTATAACTACTACTACAATAGTATGTATACCTCCATAACTATTACCTTCTACTATTACTACCACCACCAATACCATTGCTGCTACTACTGCTATGAATACTATTGCTACCTCCATTACTATTACTGGCTACTACTACTTTCACCACCAATACCACTAGTACTTCTACTAACATTACTACTTCTACTGCCACTATTATTACTACTATGAATACTATTTCTACCTTAATTACTACTAACTACCACCACCAACACTACCTCTTCTACTACTATTACTACCACCACCAATACCACCTCTACTACTACTACTACTACTACTACAAATACTATGTATACCTCCAATACTACTGCCTTCTACTATTACTACTACTACCACCACCACCAATATCACTGCCACTGCTAATACTATGAATACTATTGCTACCTCCATTACTATTACTACCACCACCAGCAATACTATTAATTCCACCACTACAAACTTTGTTTTTTCATTGTTTTCATCATTAGTCTGTTTTTACTCATGAACTATAAACCTATCTGCTATTTCCACTTATTAATTTGTCATTATTCCTCCATTTAAGTTAAGGTTAAGTCCTTCATATTTGTTCTCTTCTAACTGTAAGCTGAATCCTGGCCAAATAATTCCAGTCCTTCTTAATAGGTCTGGGTGTACGGTTCAGTAGAGAGGGAAATCTGATGAATGACATCTGTCAAAGGGGAAAGCCACAAGTGAGGAGCATGAGCTGGCCATTAGACGTTTTTACTGGATTGTCATTAAGCTTTTGGAACACTGAGGTGAGGCTGTCTGTCAGATCTAGGTAGTACTTTTCTTATCCCAACTCGTAATTCTGCTATAACCATGGTTTAGTAATCACCATTGGCATGAGCTGTGCAGTAATAACACACTTCTGTAGGTGCTCTCGCTTTCTTCTCTGGTTGCTCAGTACTGTGTGTAAACAGTGCGCTTTTCCTACATTCACCATAGTTTGCTGGTCATTACTATCATTCAGAACATTTACATGGACAACAATAATCCGATATTAACCCGATTAAGACGATACTCTGATTAATAAACTAGCATGTAAACAGCGATTTCTGATGACCTTAATCCGACTAAAGTCATACTCGAAGTAAACACAAATGGAATTAAGACATGTGGAGTATTCCTGTTTTAGTCGCATTATCGACATGCATTACAGACATGTACACACCTTAATCACACTATTAACGCCGTGTGGGAGTTTTCACCGCATTTTGCGACAGGACACGTACACACACGGCAGTGCTCTACCGTTTGACGGTAAACAGGAGAGCACGGCTGCGTCCGAAAACGCGTACTTACCTACTACATAGAAGGTGAAATACATGTATTTTGGCTACTATACAGTAGGTAAGTACGCGGTTTGGGACGTAGCCCACGGCTTCAAGCAGTTGTCTATTTGCACGTATAGCATGACAAATAATTAACTGCACTTGAAGCGTTCGTAAAATTACAAATGAATCAGCCAAAACTGTATACGGTACTGTATACGAAGATGAACTGTATGTCGATACGTGAAATTCTGGAGGGAACGTCGGACGGCGTGGTGTGGGGACGTAATGACGTGCGCCGTTAATCGCTCTATGTTCTATAACATGTAAAACGGGAACATGAAATGAGTATTCTAAATGGAACTCAAGTAAACACCTTAATCACAATATTGTCTTATCCAGAATAAGGTCAATAATTAGATTACTGCTGTCCATGTAAACTTAGTCATTGTTGTCTACATTCGAGCACTGAGGCTGGACCCAACCAATCACAGCAGAGTTTCAGTGCACAGTTGGTCTGTACCAATCAGCGCTGCCTTTCCTAATGATAGGTTTATGGTTGCAACAATAAGTGGACAAAAACGATGTTATGTTATTTTTCTTATCTTTTACAATTTGTGCATCGTGATACTGTTTTTAGTCAGTCATTATCGTTTCTAAGTCCGTGTTTAAAGAATTTAGCACGTAGTTCGAATTTTAACATCCGGCCCACCTCCATGTCTGTTTATCTGTCATTGAAAAGTTTCCTAGGATGCTTGTTTATTTACCTCAGTGCTTGTTTACATTTTTGAAAATTTCACTGTTTATGTCCACATGTCCACAGGAATCACAATTATTTTTTGCCTTCGAATAGAGGCATAAACAACAGAGGATACATGTGTACATGTGTGCTGCCTGAGAATAAGTTTTGGACACACCGAGTTTCCCTCAGTGACGCTGTAATGGAAAATAATCTGCATAAGGACATTCATCCAAAAGAAATTGAATTGTGAATTCTGAGTAGAATTCTGAGTTTCCTAACCAATTTGGTTGTTGTTCTTCTGTAATTATTACGGCCGTTAAACTGAAGAGTAGCAAATAGCACTCCGTCATGGTTAAAGGCGACGATGAGGTATGAAAACCACCTGTAGAACACTTGCATGGGGTTGTTTCTGAGAGTGAGGGGGCATGTCAGAACTGATGGAAGAAAGGGAATATTTGAAGCATGTGTAAGCTGTGGGTTTGTTTGTGTTACAGCTCAGTCGTGGAAACGCTCTTGGACAGCTCTTGTATGCAAGGGTTTTAAGGCTGCCGTGTGTCAGACACGCAAGCCGTCCAGATGTTCTGGAGTCTTCAGACTCCACAGAGAGGATGTAACTGGTTGTGGAGATGTGCCTGGTTTCCGTTTCCCATCCCTACGTTAAAAGGACACGGCATTTCACTGGCAACATAAACCACATCACGAAGCCAGCGGTGTGAGTGGGCCCAGAACATTTTTACCACTCATCTTGAAGTATGAATATTGTCTTGACCGGTGTTGTGATTCTTTTTAATGGCCTGCTTCAAGAAAGGTCATCTTGTTTGTCCTTCTGTAACCAAAGCAGTACATTTGTTGAAGGCATAACAGTGATCTGTCATCCCAGGCGACTATTAAATAAGTGATTTGAGATGATGCAGGTCTGGCTTGGGATGATCACGGGATCATAATGGGGGAAAGAATTGGTTTAAGAATCCGGTCCCTGTTTAACATCTGTGTTGTAAATCACAAGCCTTCAGTTACGGGCCGTAGAGCGCCACTGTAGCTTTATTGTGTGTGCACAGGCCTAAAAATCTAAAGCAAATACACAAGAATAGTCAAAATAAGTATCTTTGTAGCCTAAGTTTGATAATGATTCAACTGATTCATGCTAAGATGTATTGCGATCATTGGTGGACAAATTGAAATTTATTAGCTATCCCAGTGGGCTGGTAAACGTGCCTGTGTGCTGCTCTGTCCCAGCAAACCTAGCTGATTATGCTAAAAAGTGTTCATTAATGTAATGTCGAAGTGCATGGTGAGGTATTCGTCCAGTTACGTTCATTACTACAGACTAAGGGAAACAAAAGCTTATATGATCATGTAGCACAGTGTGATAGCATCACTGGCAAACATTTCAGCTCTGGTGTTCTGTCTTCACGTTGCATGTAAAAGATATTATTTGAGCGTCTTTACTTTCTCTCTGTATAACCATGAGGTGGCTTATTTAAGAGTGATCTGCTAGCAGGAGACTGCAATGAGCTTGGGTTCGTCAGTATTTTCACATGTCTGCGTGTTCCTAATTCTGGGAAGTTCATTCATCGGCCGTTCACGTTAATTAGTCCTAGCAAAAATCGTTCTACAGTTAGTCAGATCAAGTCTCAGGTGATGTGTGTAGTGCAGCAGGTGGGGACCTATTATGCACAATTCACTTTTACATGGTGTTTGAACATAAATTGTACCCTACAATGGTAAAAATCCACCCATTCCTTTTTTTTATGTTCCCCATAAATCATGAACAGCGTCTCAAAATGAGTCGTTTGCGTTTTCTATCCAACCTGACGTCATGTTGGAACAGGCCCCACCCACGACTGGTGATGGACACTGCCCTATTAGCGTAGCTCCTCCCCTGAGTGATCTGCACACAGTCCGCCATGTTCTCCGCCCTGGAGAAGCCACAGTGATGAGAAGAATGTCTCGGCTTCATAAGCGTTGTAAGTGTTCTGTTGTTGGCTGTAAGAATGAACATAAGAGCCTTCATGTACATTGGAGCCACTGAAGATGCGATGGAGAAGTTTTATTTTTGAAGGAAATGTGCCCCAATAAATAGCTAAATTCGTACATATTTGTGCAAATCATTTCACACCAGTATGCAGGATTTGCTGAAATATGATTCTCAAGCATGGATCAGTACCAACTGTTCGTGATCCAGCTTCGTATCCAGAAGACAAATGTGAATGTTTGCAAATTGCCTTTCCGAACGAACTTGTTAGAAGATTCCACGGCTAATGTGGCTGAAGTTACCATTGTCTCTGATTGTATTCACAGAGACCAGAGCTATGTTGTTAATTTTATTTTTAACCTGAAAACACTTACTGTCTATATAACTCATACATACAGGGCTGAACACCGGTATTCATGGTGTCAGTCATATTGCGTTTGTTACCGTAGTATCCGAAGCACGAGCTGTAAAGGCACAGCACTCTTCCGGAAAGGGGGCGGTGAGAAGCGGCTCATTTGCATTTAAAGAGACACACACGAAAACAGCGTGTTTTTGTTTTCTCTCAAAAAGGAGCATTTACAGCAGGGTATAATAAATGATCCGTGTGCTATTTTGAGCTGAAACTTCAGACACATTCTGGGGACACCTGAGACTTCTATTGCATCTTGTAAAAAGGGGCGTAATGGGTCCTCTTTAAACATACACTATATAGCCAAAGGTTTGTGAATACCTGACTATCACTTGTACCTGTTTAACATCCAATTCCAGATTTAGTTCCATCTTTGTTGTTGTAATAACCTCCGATCTTCCGGGAAGGCTTTCCACTAGATTTTGGTGCGTGACTGTGGGGATTTGTGATCATTCAGCTACAAGAGTGTTAGTGAGTTCAGGCACTGATGTCAGATGAGGAGGTCTGTGGTGCAGTCAGTGTTCCAGTTCATCCCAAAGGTGTTCAGTGGGGTTGAGGTCAGGGCTCTGTGCTGAACAACCTTGGCAAACCATGTCTTCATGGAGGTTGCATTGTGTACAGGGGCACTGCCATGCTGGAACATGTTTGGACCCCTTAGTACCAGTGAAGGGAAATTGTAAAGCTACAGCGTACAGAGACTTTCGATATATGGGTGTGATGGTCAGGTGTCCACATACTTTTGACCATTCAGCGTTCATATCAAGTGAAAAACTGTTTTGCAAAATTCTTTTTTCTGGTTCGTGAACCTGTTTGTCCTCTGGGCAGCTCGTATTTCATGGACACGCAATGTTCTTGTCCAAGACGCTCGGGTTACTGAGTTAATTGGCGAACCAAAGCAAAATGCATAGAACAGTCAAGAATACGAGTGGAACAGAGGCTGAAAACTGATTCATAACATGAACATCTACCTACTAGTTAGTCTACCAAGTACCTTCTCACAGAATCCCTAAAGGCCTGGATAGAACTAAAACGCTGTGGTGTTCTTTTGTTTCTGGGATGTCTTCACGACATTCGTGAAAACAATCTCATGGTCTGATGACGTGTTTTGGTTACAGCGCCTTCTTTAAACAAGTGATTACCCACCGAGGAAAATGTGTACTGTTCCACAGTTTAAAACCGAAATAACATTTGCCATCTGTTCTACCCAGGCCGTCTCTGGTTCTGTCTTTCCTCGCCTCCTTCTCTTTGTAAATCTGTGTGTTTTAGTTATGGCTGATGTTCATCATTCACCTTTCACTATTGACAAATGAATTGAGTGTTTTTACATGTGTGGAAGTCGGTTCTCAGGGACACACTGTTCTCTGACTGCTTATCCAGATGTGGATGTTGAATAAGCAGTGCTTTTCATGTAGATCCTCGTGTAGATCAGTCAGTGTTTGTATATTCGAGACACAACACTTAAGAGTTTTAGTTTTTCCACGTACACAAATGTTGGCAGAAACCTTCCTTTTATCGGATGAAGTCTGCATGACCGTGCCACTGTTTTATTAGTCATAACAAGACTAATGTTGGGAATAAACACTATCACTCTGGCATGTATTTTCCTGCCCATGCACTGAACTTTGGCAGCATTTGTGAAATAGAAGTCTGAATCATTCAGTGTGATTTATGAAGGAGTTTTGTTCAGTGGAGTTAATGGTGTACACCAAAGTTGTTTTGAACAATGGACGCGTTTTCTGAATTAAATCATAAACTTGGCATTTCTCACACGCCATGTCCTTAGACAACTCATCAATTAATCTGTGAATGTGCAAGTAGAAATTACCCCCAACCCACCCTGGTACACTGGTGATACATGGCCTGAATGAGTGTTTTTGGAGCATAGGATTGTGCGTTATTGTTGTTCCCCTCATTGTGATTTGCCTTGAGGAAAAATCCTGATCTACGATTTAACAATTAAAGAAAAACAGAGTCACAAAGAATACCCTGCTACGGTCGAGTGGCTCCATCAGTTTTCCACCAAACCATTTTGTTCACATTTAACATTGTCGTGCAAGTATACACTAAGTGCAGCCTCTCTTTCCCTCTCTCCCTCCCTCTTGGATCATTCATGAACCAGAATCATTCTGGACCAGAACAGCATGGTGGAAACGTACGTTGTCCCAAACAACAACATAACAAGTCTGCACTTCTCTATGGGCATGTTGGAAGAGAGCTTCCCGTAGGCCATCCGGAAAAGTCAGAAGAAGTTGAGTGTTATATGGGCCGAGAGTAGCATGGCGGTGAAGGAGTCCGTGGTTGCTGGTGGCTGCACAAAGTATAACAATACCCCCATGCTGGCCAGGGACCTCCACGAGAGCATGTTGGCCAATAGTGTCTTCGCTTTGTGAGGTTGAATCCTGCCTCATCCACAAAGATGAACTCGTGCAAGGTGTCACTGGCATCAAGCTGGAGTATTGTCTGGATGTGATCTGATTACGTTATATTTCAATACAGCTAATTCAGTATTGTTACAGTAAGCCAAGAAAACTATATCACAACATATAAGCTATCTGTAGCCAGTTCAGTATAATAGTTGATATTTACACACAGGTAAACACATACCTGGACATGTTGGAAACGCAGCTCTTTCTGAGTACCTGAGGAACCCGGTACACTGGTTTCATGCACACGTGGTTGTGCCGATGGATGCGATCAATTGTTGAAATGCTGACACTCTCTATTTTGGAAAATGTCATCGTCTTCAGTAATTCTTGCCTGGAGTTCTCTGAGGTGTATGAGGATGTTTACCACGACCATGTTCACGATGGTGTTGACTTGGGCCTCAGAAAAAATGCTTCGTCTACAACAAACAACCGCTTGTCTTTCAATTCTCCACACAAACAACAGTGTTTGACATTGTCACGCATTATTGACAACATGGATCCTCAACTTCATGTCATTTTCTTGTATTGTCTGCTTCTGCTACTGTACTGCATGTAGTTTAATGGTACGTATAGTACAAAAACTTCATAGTATGGTTTTAAAGGCGGATGTTTGTTTAGACCTTTGGCAAAGAAGTGTGAGAGGACCAGGGAAATGCTGTAAAAAGGGTAAATAGTGTTTATAGACTGGGGTACATGGCCTTTCTGCTGGGAATTGGCAGAAGGGTTTCGTGAGGATGGCTTACACTACCAGTTTTTGTGTGTTAGCAGTTGAGAAAAACTGTATGAAGAGAAAAAAAATGCAATCTGAAGGTTGTACAAAGTGACCTTAAAAAGCGATCATCCACCATCTTGTTTGTTTTGAGTTGAATGGGTCCCATGACTAAACCTACATAATTTTTTAATCTCCGTTTTCGCTGGACAAAAACGCCGTCTCCGTGTGGATGGAAGGCCAAAATTTAGAGAAAATGATGGGTGTTCAAGTTTATCCAGATTAACATGGACTTAGCCTTAGGGTATCAACGTCTTAGCCCTTTTCCAATCCAGCTTCTTATGTATGAAGCCTCATAGGCCAGCCAAATGAATTACTTTCATGGTCTCAAACCAAAGCGTTAATCAGTTTGCATTCAGAACATTCTTATGAAGCACTATGTTTAGCTTCTACACCTTTTTCAAAGTGCTGTTAGTAAAAACACGTGAATAACTTGCAAGATATGGATAAAATCTGACCGTATCAGAGTATCTTAGCCATCTCTTAATGATTAGTAATTCATGGTTGGTGTTCTCGCTTCCATGTAAAGACAAAGATGGATAAAACTTACAATATCATCTTGCATGTTTTGACATGAGTCTTTTATAAATGATCTAGTATTGCTGTATATATAATATTTATGCAATGCTAATGTTATTGTTATAAAATCATTATGTAGTTCCCTTTCAAATAACATGTTACCAGGAAAAGAATAAATCCATCCATCCATCCATCCATTTTCTCTTCCGCTTATCCTACACAGGGTCTCGGGGAGCCTGGAGCTTATCCCAGGTGCCAACCCATTGCAGAAGAATAAATCAGAATTGATATATCACATACATTGTGATCCATCCCATAATCCTGTTGGAACATGCTCTTATATTTTCTGACACCGGCTTAAGTCATATTTTCCATTGAGATGTTCCATGTTTGTTAAAAGAATGCAGCAAAACAGCTGCAGTGTAAATCAATAACTGTTGCTGCTGCAATGACCGGTTTTTATGGTCCATCTGTTTCACATGATTCATGCTCTCAATGTAATCTTACTGTTTCATTTAATCACTTTAGGTAGTATTTGTAATGTTTCACTAATC
Source organism: Ictalurus furcatus (assembly GCF_023375685.1). Classification (NCBI taxonomy): domain Eukaryota; kingdom Metazoa; phylum Chordata; class Actinopteri; order Siluriformes; family Ictaluridae; genus Ictalurus; species Ictalurus furcatus. The sequence continues at coordinate 7,906,506 of NC_071265.1, read as the reverse complement.
TCTCTCTTCCTCCCTCTCTCTTTCCCCCCCTCGGTCTGTCTCTCTGTCTGTCTGTCTGTCTGTCTGTCTCTCTCTCTCTCTCTCTCTGTCTCTCTGTCTGTCTCCCTCTCTCTGTCTCTGGGTTTCTCTCTCTCTCTCTCTCTCTCTCTCTCTCTCTCTCTCTCTCTCTCTCTCTCATATATATGTAGAAGGAGGTTGTGGTGCAGCCTACCCTGCTCTTTCGAAAGCTGAGTAACCCTGACTTATCCACCGCTGCAGGAAAGACCAAACTCCAGCGGCAACTCAGCCAGGATGAGAGCCGAGCCCGCCGCAGCAGCATGGCCGCTGGCCTAACTGGTAAGACACACACATACATATATATAAATGTTTTTATATATATATATATATAATATGTATATATATGTATATATGTATATATATGTATATATGTGTATGCACTTCCCCCACATTTAATCTCTCTCTGAAGTACACTTGGAGATCTAGCCTTAAGATCTGGTGAAGACATTATCATCATCCTTTTGAATACTCAAACCCAGCCTCACCATTACAAATCCCATTACAGCGATAATGCAGTAACTGAGAAGCATACAAAAACTAAAATGTGGCTTCAAGACCTTATATCTAAGGATAAGAGTAATTTCACAACATATAACATGCAGCTATTTCTTTGCTAAGATCTTTGCATGTATGCATGTTTGTATGTTAGGGAAGCAGCTCCTGCCTCTGTCCAGCAGCATGCACAGCGGTGTGAGTCAGCTGGCTTGGCAACAGCAGGCAGGAGAAGCAAACAACCTCATCCGCATGAGGAACCAGACACTGGGTCAGTCCGCGCCATCTCTCACTGCAGGACTGGTGAGTGTGTTCTCACACACAGATATACTCTCACACAAGCTCATGACTCAGCGTGAACATGCAAGAGCCTGCTTATGAGTTTGGCAAAGATGACAACTGAAAACTAGCCCAGTTAGTAGCTGATGAGACTAAAAGTCTTAATGATGTGTGCTCCAGAGTTTTTCAGCCTGGGTACTGTAGAAGGATCATGGGGCATCATGGCTTAGCACGTCAGTTTCTGATGTTTGTGGAGATTTGGATAATTATTAAATTATCTGGCTGGATTGGCTCATCACAGGCTGGATGATGGAAAATAACAGCACAATAACGTCAGGGCTCCATGCTCAGTTATTACATTAAAGTCAGAGTGGTTTGAAAAGGACTACTATTATACATATTAATCTCCTGGGCAAAAAACGCAAAAATTACACTTTTAATGGTCAAATCATTGGTCAAGAATTAAACGAATGTTCTCCTGAGACTTCCTGTGCCACCAATTCCTCATTTCCCCATTTACTTTTGCTGCAGTTTGGGCGAAAAGCTAGAAATGGGGAAGTTTACTTATATAGTCTTTGTGTCCGCAGAGGTACACATCATGGTAATGAATAAAATGTTTGATGTAAAATGCACACGGACATATCTGAATGCACAAAATTAATATAAAGTAAAAAGTTAGTTAAATAAAAAGCTGTCGGAAAGTTTACGCACAAGGCTTAAACTTTTAATGAAGTCAAATGGAAACACTATCCCATACTAAATTACTTTGTCTATTTAATTCTTGCTAATTTCATGACTAATGATTTATTATTAAGACTATTAAAAGCTTTTTAATTTTTTGCAATTTTAAGGTTAGCCCTTTTTTTTGCCCAGGAGTGTAGTATTATTATTATTATTATTATTATTATTATTAGTAGTAGTAGTAGTAGTATTGGTATTATACATATTTTATTGTAATTAGGTCTTTATTGTTGTTATTATTAATGTAAGGCCTCTTCAGATTAGACTAGATTCAGACTAGTTTTACATCAGGCTGCACAATTAATTGAATATTGATCGCGATTACGATTTTGACTGCCCACGATTACATGAACATGATCGACTGTGAGACTGACGTTTAAAGTTCGTCCTGATAGTAAACTCCACTGCAGATCAAATCAAGCGCCACCTAAACTTACAGCCAGTCACCATAGAGCGGCGCCAAGATGATGTCATTTTGTAACGACAGTACCCGAAAACTAGTTAGCATTTTAGCCCTTCAGGTTCCATCGCAAAGTCAGTGGGTTTTTTTAATGGGATTTTGGTTAAAAGCCTGAAATAAGGCCTGCGGCGAACAAAAGCTCAAAATGTTTTCGCGTTTTATTCTACGACATAAAATACACCAGTAAAACCCCACTCGTGATTTTTTAAAAAAGCTTTTACATGTATTAAAAAAGGCGGTTACTAACTGTCACGTGTTGAGGGTTTAGGATGGATGCAAGTGCAGATAAGAGCTTTATTGAAGAGAGGCAGACAAATCCAAAACGTGAAACCATAGCGTGGTTAAAAACAAGCAAAAGGTCAGGCAATCGGCAGATGGGCATAAACAAGTAAACAATAATCAAACAACGACTTCGAGAACAGGATCAAAACTATGAGCCGTGAAACTATGAATAAAATGCTTGGTACACGGAAAACTCACACAATATTTCGCGCTGAACAATGAGACACGAGGGGTTTAAACGACAAACGTAATTAAGAGTGAACACAAAACAGCTGAGACTAATGATTACACGTATGGGGACAACCAATAACAATGCAGGGGTGGAGACAGGACAGAAATCATAAATGCTCATGTAGAAAGTAAACAAAGTCAATGTCACTAAAAGAGCGCGCTGCGCTAACGCTAGGGGAGATCATGACATTAACATGTTGCTAAATGGAACTACAGACGTTATCGGGGACATTAAACGTCATCACGCCGAGCAGGAAAAAACTTTGTAGATAAACTGGTTCAGGTGTGTTGTGCACAATTCCCAAAAAAACGTGGATGAAGATTCCTCCACAGAGTAAATCCGTATTATGGAAAATGTTTTAAATAAAGTTTGGAAAAGTTGTGGGAAGCTCGGTGATGGTGAAGTCGAGCGACCGTGGTGTAGTTTGTTTATAGCGTACGGTTAGCTGTTTATTTCTGCAGATTGTATTTACGCTTCAAACTTCATACAAATCATATTCATTTGTAAAAATTATCTTGATGCACAAAACGTGTTAGTATTGTAAACTTTTGTTGATCACAGAGATTATTTTTTTTGCAATAATCCAAAAGCCTATGGGAAAATCCTATTGGGTTTTTGTCACCCCTGTGCCACCGCTCTATTGGGCGATTTGTCTGCTTCTCTCCTCCCGTAAACCCCGTTATTGCCTTTTCTGCATATGCCTGAATTGTTGCATTTGTTTGCATATTGTTATATTTGATGCATATTTTCATTTAGTTGATGGCATTTTTACTTATCCCATAATTTGGGCACAATTTTCTTGATATTTTGTTTCTACGAGATGATGCACTTGAAGGATCAGTCTAATTTGATGCAAAGATTTGTACATGAGCAGGAATGTAGCACAACATGGAGGTGAAAGCAGTGGTCTGTTTATTTAAATGTGAAAGTGCAATAAAAATACGTTGACTCTAAAATCAATGAATAATCGTGATCTCAATATTGATCAAAATAATCGTGATGATCATTTTGGACTTAATCGTGCAGCACTAGTTTTACATGGCGAGGCAGGGTGATACTTGCTGGAGTATCTCAGCTATTTCAGTCCTGACAGAATCAGTCATTATTTCCAGACTGCATGTGCGCATGTCTGTATTTTCCCTTCTATAAAATGACAGTAGAAATAAACCCATGTGTTATACAGTATATCCCATTCAAACTGATATGTAGGTAAAGATTTCATTATATTTTATGGAAAAGGTGTTTTTTTTTTTTTTTTTTGCTCCATCATCAATCATTATTTACTCCCATGTCCTCTGGCAACTTTAACCTAACAGCTGTATATTAACACACACTCTTATCTTGTCTGAATAAGACATTAGACTAAATACATCCAGACTTTTGGCATTTTGTGCAGAATGAAACACTTCCAGTATTAAGGCGTGTTGCATGATGATGTGAATGACGGTCGTCTGGCTTTCATGAACAAATCCCATGATGATTTTATGGAGTAAATAGATATGTGAAGGCTTTGTTTGCTCCACGGATGTGCCAAAGCCTGGTTCGGAGGATACACGCATGGCGGCCAATACAAAACCACAGCTTGTAACGATGGTTCATTTTCTCTAGCAGATGACCTTTAGGTGCTATTTATCCGTAACTGATTTTGGTCTCCAGATATGTATTCAGTTTTTTATTAATGCAAATGCAAGCTGCATGCAGTTTGCCTGTGTGTGAGGATGTGTGATATAATTTACATGCCCTTTTGAAGGGCAGCTTTTATTGTTTCTCCTGTGCGAACACACACGATCCAGCTCATGGAGACAGATGCTGGAAATGAGCTGATGAGGAGATGCCGGTGTGTTGATGCGGAAGCATAATGCTGGAATCTGTTTAGAGATAATGTGGTGTAGATCTGTAAGGTGGTGTGTGTGTGTGTGTGTGTGTGTTTGTGTGTATATATTTTATACACAAGTGTGTGTGTGTGTGTGTGTGTGTGTGTGTGTGTGTAAAACTGCTGTGACCTACAAAAGAGTCAGATGTGTTGTTACAGTAGAGTATCATGCATCGTGTCACGTAGAGCTCTATGTCTACACCTGCTGGCTGCTTCTGGTACTGCATAAGCATTCATCAGAAACTAGACCTGCGCTTAATCATCAGTACTTTTACATTTAGGACTTTTTCCAGACGCTCTTATCCTGTCCTCTAAAACGAGAATGAGTGTGGACACATGGATTTTCAGTGGAATATAATAACAAACACTGACACAGTATACAGCGCTGGTCAGAAGTGTCACTGATATGTACAGTAATGTGGTTCCAAAGCCGATGAGTCCATCGCTCAGTTGAAATGTTTCTCGTGTAATAGACCTACGTTTTATTGTGGTATCTCATGAGCTTCTCGTGACACACAGCATTGTGCTTCTGAAAAAGTCCAAAGTCACATTTTTTAAAAACTTAGTCCATCTGTGAAGGTCACCTTTTTCACACTTTGTAGGTTGCTTCAGCAGGATTTCTAAATGTATCCGCCTGTTTCTTGTTTGTTATTGTTTTTTAATTAAATGAAGTAGAATTAAAATGGCTTATTTTTCCTGCTTCTTGTGCTGGCTCCTTTATTTTATGACCTTTTTATTTATTTAAATCTTTTTGTTTGCTCTCATGCTTTCTTGGCTGAATGTGTAGGAATAAATAATGGCTTGAGAATGAACTGAACTCTCATGCACAATAGCTATTAAATAAGATAAATATTGTTTTAGGGTAATTGAAATTGGTCTTGATGTGTGTTTTAAATTCAATTCAGTTTTATTTGTGTAGCTCTTTTAACACTCTACATTATGACAAAGCAGCTTTACAGAAATTATATATATAATGTGTGTGTGTATATGTATATTTGTATGTATGTGTGTGTATGTATGTGTGTGTATGTACGTGTGTGTATATGTGTATGTATGTGTATATATATATATATATATATATATATATATATATATATATATATATATATATATATATATATAAATTAATTTCACGTTAAGCACTTGAACGCTTGCATTAATTGAAATGGATAATTAAGTAGGAAGATGATGCACAGTGTTTATTAGAAATTTTTTTTTTTAATGTTTTTGTTTGGCTCACCGTTGTATATTTAATTTCGGTTCAGTTCCACCATACGTCAGTAGGTGGCACTGTTGTTTACTTTGTGACTCTGAGTCAGTGGAGGCACAATGTTGAAGAGATTCAGAAGCTTTATAATGCAGTCATTCACTCCTCACTGCAGCGTGTGAGCATTAATATACAAACACTTCAGCAAGCAGCCTTGAACAGAGCTGACTGCAGACGAGACCACGCATACAAACGAACTGATGTCTGTGACATTGTTGACATTTTTCATTTGCTATCAAGAGCAAAGAACAAGCCAGGGAATTATGTGCTCATTAATTATGAGGCTTTGTGGTGAATGTCAGATTTAGATTTGGGATTGAGCTTCATTTGGAAATGTAATGATAAAGCAGAAATGCGTAATGCAGGTGCTGGACTCTTTAGCCTAGTGATTCTCGTTGGACTGAAACCTATTTTACATGTACTGTAATTCATGCAATAAATAATTTATTCTAAATCTAATGGTAAAATTAGAATTGTATACAAGCATTAAAAGCATTATTTTTTATCTTAAATACATGGCAGACAAGTACCTGTTGGCTTTAGTGGTATATATTTACATAGTTGTATATATTTCTTTCATATACAACGTCATCCTGTAAAGTATCCATCCTGAAAGCATTATACATTGTGAAACTTTCCATTACTTTGCTGTACACTTGATCTGTAGTGCATTATGGGTAATAATGTAGTGCTCTATCCTGGTAATGAGTTTTTGTCCACTTAAAGCTTTGACAATGCTTCAAAACAGGGATTAGAAATGTTACAGGGAATGAAAATGAAACCCCAGAAATGATTATTTTCATATTTTCCATGGACAGAATCTAATGTGACAACGAATTGCTCCAGAGTGAAAGGGTTATTTTCATTTTTTTCTTTCAGTGTGATTTCAAGAAAGTATAGCCTAACCCTTATGTTCTTCCAGTAGTCCAGCATTTCTCTCCTGTATAAATCACTTTCTGCACACCTGGCTACAAGAAGATATGATGTTAGAAAGCTTTTATAGCCTTTATTTTTTCTTCCTTTCCCCAAGAACGGGTAAGACTATTTTTCATACAAGCAACAGATCACACTGCAGAGTGTTATTTATATTTATATTTATATTTATATTTATATTTATATTTATATGCTAGGCTTCCTGTAAGCCGGGTAGGCTCTCATATGTAAATATTCTCATTAGCCATTTTTAAAAATTTCATTTCAAGTGGTTTCCAACTGAAGAGGGGGTGTGGACCGCTGGAGTGGGGTCATAAAAATATTGTTTCTGTTGGCAAACCAAAATGAATAATAAATCATTTCTAATCCCTTGTTACAAAATGTCTGCATTTTAAAAAGCACACTTTATGGAATACAGTGAATGAATGTAGATACGGCTAGCTATAAAAAAAAAAAGCTAGTTCACTATAAAACAGCTCCGAAACGAAACACAAATTAACCAGTAGCCGCTAGCTCAAGGCCATCGGGTGATTTAAAAACAACCCACACACCTGTGTAATGTGGAAACAATGATCAGGAAAAAGTCTTTTCAGCCTCAGTTTGTTTTCTCGTTACAGCTGAGAAGATTTTTTTTACCTTTTGATTTCTGTGACTTGTATATTGTTTTGTGTCTAGATTGTATTTGCTTTTGTTTGGTGTAAAATTGTATGAGAAGTAGACAATATATTGTAGTAAATATTTTCAAGCTATTTATTCAGAAGCAGGAACTTTTATTCGCCAAGTGTACAAGGAGTCGACAGACCCTCAGACGATACTCAGTGTACACGACATGATCCTTATTCACTGTAGACTCGGTGTACTGTAATGATTTTCCCGACCCTGACCCTAACCCTCACTCTAGTTCAGTACAGGTCTGTGAGTGTCCTCATTTACTCTGCCTGCGCTTATCAGCAACCATTTTATCATCGTAGTTTAGTACACTGTAGCTTAGTACACTGTAGTTTAGAATACTGTAGTTTAGAGTGTTTTAGTTTGAATCATTTAGAACATTTAGTTTCATACATTGTAGTTTGGTACATTGTAGTTTTGAACATTGTAGTTTAGTGCACTGTAGTTTATAACTTTTTTTTACATTGTAGTTTGGAACATTTTAGAACATTTAGTTTCATACATTGTAGTGTTGTAGTTTGGTACATTGAAGCTTTGTGCACTGTAGTCTATACATTTTTCAACATTGTAGTTTGGAACATTTTTAGAAAATTTAGTTTCATACGTTGTAGTTTGGTATGTCGTAGTTTTGAACATTGTAGTTTAGTGCATTGTAGTTTATAATTTTTTTTACATTGTGGTTTGGAACATTTTAGAACATTTAGTTTCATACATTGTTGTTTAGAACACTGCAGTTTAGTACACTGTAGTTTTGAATGCTGTAGTTTAGTACGCTATTTGAGAATGCTGTAGTTTAGTACACTGTAGTTTTGAATGCTGTAGTCTAGTACACTGCAGTTTTGAATGCTGTAGTTTAGTACGCTATTTGAGAATGCTGTAGTTTAGTACACTGCAGTTTTGAATGCTGTAGTTTAGTACGCTATTTGAGAATGCTGTAGTTTAGTACACTGTAGTTTTGAATGCTGTAGTCTAGTACACTGTAGTTTTGAATGCTGTAGTCTAGTACACTGCAGTTTTGAATGCTGTAGTTTAGTACACTGCAGTTTTGAATGCTGTAGTTTAGTACACTGTAGTTTTGAACATTCTAGTTTATTATGCTATTTTAGAATGCTGTAGTTTAGAACATTGTACTTTAGTACACTAGTTTACAACAGTGTAGTATGGTACATTGTAGTTTGGCACATTGCAGTTTTGTACATTGGTATTTAGAACATTGTAGTTTAGTACACTGTAGTTTTGAACATTCTAGTTTAGTACATTTGTTGTTTTGAACATTGCAGTTTAGTACACTAGTCTACAGCACTGTATTTTGGTACACTAGTTTTTTGCAGTGTAGTTTAGTACATGGTGTTAAGTGGCGAGTAGATTTTTAAACATGATTCTCTCAGTACAAAAAAGAAGTTGGTAATCTTACAATACTACTTATCTACTTATCTCCAGTAATTCTGTACTTTTTTCTTTTCTTCAATAATTGTGTGCGTTGCTTTTTCTGTTCTAGGGTATTTCTATACTTTACTTTTTTTTGTTCTTTGCTAATTCTTAACCTGTTCTTCTTTGACTACTACTTCTAGTAGTATTTTTATTGATCAGTGTCGGTGAGTGGTCATTTCTAATCCCCAGACCCTAAGGGCATCCTGATCTCCTGCAGTGGAGCTTTAATGTTTGACAAGTATCTGAGAGATAGTGGCTGGGGCATACACACGGGCACCACACAGGATGGGCAGATGGTGTTTACTGTGCAGCCCCTACCATGCAGCCTCGAGTGTGTGTGTGTGTGTGTGTGTGTGTGTGTGTGTGTGTGTGTGTGTGTGTGTACACAAGGATTAGATTTTTGTGCAACTATCATACTGCTAAACTGAGACGCTTGGGTGGCGTAGGACGCTTAATAAATAAAACCCCATCTTGTGTGCAAAGCTGGAACAACATTTTGTTTTCTGGTACCTTTAAAATCACCTGTGTCCATATGTGACATGTGGGATATGAACAGAATACACAGAGGATGGTTTGAAGTGTGCTGTGGTGTGCTCAATTTGCACATACTGCAACATTGATACTATATTCTCCAATTTATTTTCGCTTCCAGTGAAATGTGCCGCTAGTTTTTGGCCTGTAGAGACTGCACTGTATTAAAGACGAAATTCTCTGAGGAGTCTTCTGCCTCAGGCTCATCCCAATTTATGCATGATATTCACGCAGAGAGAGAGAGAGAGAGAGAGAGAGAGAGAAATCCAAATATTACTGCTTGATTGATCCTTTAAAATTCATTTGAAAAGGGATGGTAAATTGAAAGAGAATGCCTGTCATTAACATTTAGGAATTTGCATCTGATTTGCATATTTGTGTGTGGTGGTGGTGTTGCTGTGATGGAACGTGAATAAAAATATTCTTTTCTTTTTTGTTGTCTCTTGGCTGACGTTTTCTATTTGCATTCCTTTACCTTGTGAATAAATTTCAAAAGGCGGTTAGAAGTGTGAAGCGTCGTCATTAAAAACCGAAATACTTGACATAATAGTGAAACTTTTTTTTTCCTTCCTCATCCGTTTCTTTTTTTTTTTTGCTCATTTGTGCCTGTGACTTTACAGAACAAACCCTTTTAATATGGACCTCATTTGTCATGTCTGCCATACGCAGGCAGTTCATCTTTGGACATTTTAGTCGTTTTGAGTAGACTCTGAGCCTATTAGACTACTCAAAGTAAGCTTCTGGGGGAAAATGGCCCATAAACTGCACCTAAAGCAGAACTTCTTTCATGAACGGAGCAAGCATGGAGCACACTGAAGTGATTTGAGATGTTTTATTAAAAAAAGAAGTCTTTTTCAGTTCTTTTACTAAAACTGGTTTTATCAAGAGCAAAACCTGAAAACTGAGACTCTTCTCCATGGATTGTGAGTCTAGACTAATTCGTTTCCATTAGCAATAGCGTTTCTGACCGAACATGCGAGGAAAGGACTTTTCAAAGACTCTTCAGAAAGCAAGTCTTTTCAAGGACGCTGTCTGTTTTCACTTCATTTGGAAATATGCATTATGAATAATTTATTTGTAAGACTTGTCTGTTTTGCAGACGTGCTGTCAGAGTAGGTGATGTTTAAATCTGTTCATCTTTCTTGCCTGTTCCATATCTCTCGCCCAGTTCCTGTTTTCTAACTGATCCTTTTGTACGCTTTCTTTTAGTATCTAACGTTCTTCTCCATTAGCCTCTAATAGAATCGGTCCTGTGGCTGAGCTCCTGCGACTTCCTCCTGTGAAATTATGAAGGCTTCAGGTTCTACTTTAAATAGGCCCCCCCCGGTAAAGGACTGTTAACCCGCTTGAGGAATCATGACTCATTCTCTGCACTACAAAGATAAAAAACACAGCACATCCATACCAAAAGAAAAAAAAAAAAGACATGAAAAAAGGCTTCTGCAAATGGTTAAGCTACACTTAACTTAAAACGTCATATTGCATTAGCGGTAATGGTGTTCAGCCTTTCCTGAGAATTCACGGTGGACCATACTTTTGTAGAAGATTCAATAGATGCTTTTACAGGGAAAGATCTCCTCGCTGTAAGAGGAGGTACTGTACTTGTTTGATGCTGAGATGCTACTTTTCTGTTATGAATGTTTGTTAAATGTCTCCAAGCTGTGCGCATGTCATTATAAAAGCCACGTTTAGGAAGGCTGAAACAACTATTTTACAAAACAAATTTCATGATCAGTTAGTTGGTCTGTTGTGCAGCATGCTGTAACACCTGTCCTTAATGTCCTTAGTGTGTACCTTAATGTACACACTATAGTATATTTTATATATATGATATATAGCCTAAAGTATGTGGACCTGACCATCACACTTGTATGCATTTCTTCCCCAAATTGTGGCCATGAAGTTGGAAACACACAATTGTATAGAATGTCTGTCTTTGTATTCCGTAGCTTTAAGATTTTCCTTCACTGGAATTAAGGGGTCAAGCATGTTCCAGCATGACACTGCCCCTGTTCACTAATCGAGCGCTATACAGGCATGGTTTTCCAAGCTTGAAGTGGAAGAATCTTCCACTTGTCGTTCGTCATTGTGCTTTGTTTTTCATCTTCCCTTCATTGATCTTTTGCATTCTTCACTTTTTCTCTTTGCATTTTGAGTCAATGTCATTTCATTTTTTGTTCCTCATTGCTGTGACCTTTAGAGATTGACGTGTTTGCTGGATTCAGAGTTTAACTGGCTAAAGAGTTCATTCCTCAGCTGTATTTCTGCACATTCGGTTACTAAAAGTATTTTAGATTAATGTTTTTTTTTTGTTGTTTTTTTTTACCGAGCCTGCCCTTTTCCTCCCTCAAGGTCTCTTTTTCCTCCCTGTGGTGAAGTCCTTCCTTCTTGTTTCGGTCCACACAGCAATTAAGATGCACATGAAAAATGAAAGGCTCGACATGAGCGCACAGTTTGAGTGTGGATATGAATAACTAAGCGCAGCATTGCTTACTGCTTCTGGTGGATAATTTTCCAGAAATAATTGACAGACCCCTCCTGAGTATTTTTCCTCTTTGTTCCTTAAGACCATGTTAAATAAGACTGAAGGCTTAAATGAGCCTGACACTCTTTGTTCTCTTTTATTATTAAGTTAATAAAATATGTAGTTGCCCTTCTAATTGACCCTTTACTGATGCATATAGAGCTGGAATTTGACCTTGTTTGATCTGCTTTGTCCACTTCATTCATGTATGATATATCTGTATCGACATTTCTCTTTTAGCCAAGCTTTCCTCTGGGGCTGTTGTAGCAAATAAACGTTTTTAAAAAATCTCTGATCTGTGAAAGGCGTATTTACTTTCCAGCTCTGGAATGCAGTCATGACACGTCCATGTGTCCTTTCCTAGGATTGTTTTCTCTATATTATTAATGAGATCATTTATGAGATACCTACATTCATAATGCCTGATATTTTATATTAGATACGATTATAGCCAGTTTAAAGCGTAAATGCCACAGGTCACATCATCCTTAGATTGTACTGAGTGTCACGTTGTAGTTAGGAACTAATTCAGAGATATTCAAACTACCACCCCGAGGGTATGGTATGATTGGTCGGTTTGGGGGTAGTGAGTTCTCGTCCTTCTTTAAGGGGCAATTTGTTTTACAGCAGTGGAATAAACCACAAACAAGACAGACAAATACACCAATTATACATTAACAAGTAAGGATCACCATCTCAACAACCTAAAAAACTACCTTTTCCTATTTAAGTAAACAAAGAAATAAAACATGGTACAAAAGAAAATTTTAATCTGTTTGCTTTAGCTAAAGGGACTCGGACCCTATGCAGAGACCCTGAAGGTAAAGTCTGGAATGCGTCATGAAGAGGATGAGAGATGTCGGATTTAATGTAGTTTGCTTTCCTAAGTACCTGCTTATTAAATAAGTCTGACAACCCAGGCAGTTTCCCTCCAAACTCTTTACAACAAGTATTTACAATCCTCACCAGTGCATTCTTTCATTGAGCTTTTCAGGAGGCGAACCAATAGATGAACGAGAATGTTAAAAAGGTTTCAATGTAAGCCCTATATAAAAACAATCATCAATGTCCTATCAATATGGAATTGAGCGAATTTCCTCAGATTAAAAAAAAGTCTTTGTTGAATTATTTTCAAAATTTAATTTATAATCCATTATAGTGCCTAAATACTAATAACATTCACTAATTCAATAGATTGGTCTTCAATAAAGGCACTTGAGGTAGCTATATTGTTACGGCGTAAATCTTTACACGTATCTTTAGTTTAGCTAGCTAAATACGCAGCCTTTCTTTATTTGTTTCTTTCCTCATAGTAACTATCAGCTAATCATTTACTCAGAGGAAATTCTTTTTAATCCAGCACCAGTAGTAACCAAAAGTGCAAGAAGTTTGTGAAATTAATTTGCCCTAATTCTACTCTCCTTTGTGAATTAGTTTTAATAGGGCAAGTCCTCTTTTTTAGCTTTGCTCTGAGTAAAGGAATTAATTCTGATCCCTCATCTCTGAAAAGAAAATGTCCATCTATAGCGGAGTGTCTTACGTTTTTACATTATATTTACGGCATGTGGCAGACGCTTTTATCCAGAATGACTTGCTTTGTTCTTATTTATACATCTGAGCAGTTGAGGGTTAGTGGCTTTGCTCAAGGGCCCAGCAGTGGCAGCGTGGCAGTGCTGAGATTTGAACTCGCATCCTTCCAATCAGTAGTCCTACATCTTAACCACTGAGCTACATCTACTACTGGAGGTAATTCATCTATTTGGGGTTATTCAGTACAGGCACTGTTAAGGTTCCTAGCTGGTGACTGGAAGGTTGTAAATTTAAAAGATGACTCCCAGGACCAAAAAAACTGCTAAATGAACAAATAGCAATTTACATAACGCCACAAGGTCACTACATGGTTTTGTGCAGCTGTCTTAGCATCGTCATGTAGGTCTTAAAGCACATACTGTACTACTATTTTTTAAGCACTGTGCACTTTAATAGGAACATCTGTACACCTGCCCAGTTATGCAATCATGTGGCAACAGCCCAGTATATAAATACAGCCCAGTATATCATACAGGTTCTAGATCTTCAGTTAATGTTCATGTCATACAGAGTAGGGGAAAATGTGATCTCAGTGACTTTAACCATGGTGTGGTTGTTTGTACCAGATGGGCTGGTTTGAGGATTTCAGAAGCTGCTGAAATACAGTAAAACATCCAGTGAGCCTGGTCTCCACTGAGAGAGGTC